>NC_142064.1:166940216-167097994 GCF_059756535.1 Pantherophis guttatus
ATTGTAAGGACCATTGGTAGACTTCTGTTGTTCCAGAATACTGTCATCTAATATTCAATTGTTCTTATCTTGCTTTTCCTCCTCTGAGGGGGCTAAATATGTCTATTGCTCTATCAGCCTATGGATATTGAAAGCTGCTTTATGTGAAGTTAATCTATATAGCCAAGTCAACTGGCAATAGCTTTGCAGTTGGACTCTTGTCCTTTGTTCAACTGTGCTGGACTCTTCTCCTCTCTTCTCCCTTGGAAAACCACTGCCAATCAAGAATCAGACAATGGCTCTCCCGTCTTCAATTCTGCAACTGCCAAAAACTGTATTTTTTTGTGTGGCAGTAAAGCATGTATTCTATCACAGAGGTACATCTTTCCTCATATTCTACCCCTCCCCACAGATATCCTCAGTTTATACAGAGAGGCACATCATCCCTGCACGAGTGTCCTCAAAGGAATAAAGGATAAGAACATCTGATTTCCATACCCTGAAAAGGGCAGACACAGTCTGGAAGGAAGAGCCCTTCTTCTTGGCAGCCTTCTTGCCCTCTGGGAAAAAAAGAAAAGGTGGGGGAACCACAATTAGACAGTTATCTGGGGCTTAATAATTTATTCTACAGCACAAGTATCTAACAATAGGTATTAGGCAGTGGTGGGTGGATATCGGTTCGCACCAGATCATGAGAACCGGTAACAGCGGCAGTGGCAGGAAGCTCTGCCCACCCACCAGGACGAGTGCATGTGCACCCACGAGCAAATCGGTAGTGACGGGTTTTGAAACCTGCCCCTGGTATTAGGTGTATCACATTGTTTTGTTACAGTTTGTTAAACAAGATATATCAATCTTATATGTATGTGATTATAGTTATAAGAACTGCAGTTGGTGAGGCAAGAATTAAAGGCAGACAACACTGTTAGGTAAACTCTGATCAAATGCCAGCCTTAAAGGTGGGAAATAGAACAACTAAACTTTCATTGATTTGGAAAATATAGGAGGGAAAGGCTTTGTATTTGAAATATTCCTGTCATAGGCTTATCTTCTATGTAGCTGCGACTTCTTTTATAACTATAGCATGAGCTGCTTATGTACTCGCGCTACATCCAAATACGTGGGCCATGTTTCTGAAGAAAGATTTATTGTAGGGACTGATGTGAAGTCTGTCACTAAACCATACTGTGTGAGTTCACATTATGCTAATCCAGAACACTGAAGCATAGTATGGCTTAGCATGTTTGAACCAGATCAGCTCATATATTTATTTGTATTTCTTTGGAAATTATACATTTGGAGTTTTTGTGGGAGAAAATTAAAAGAGCAAATATAGTGTAGTGGTTAAGTCCTGGACTAAAAAGATTTCAGCATGACACACAATGTTTTTGGTCAGTGTGGGTCACTTGGCTAGTCTTGGTCTGTCATCCCAATCAATCTCATAAGGTTGTCATGAGGATAAAGCTCTCAGAGAAAAGGTGAAACGTAAGTACTTTAGCTAATGTTAATGTTGGGGTTATTTATAGAACATGGGGCAAGGATGTGCCAAGGATCTTTAGGAGAAGCTAAAAACTATAAAACATTACATATATATGCAATGTTACTTATTAAGCAAGTATTAGGAAATATCTAGTTTAAACCATGTTAAGGCAGGCTGTACCTTTAGGGGCTGATGGGTACATTTGAAATATTGAGAATGTGGACATTTGCAAAATGACTGTTAAGGGTTTACCCATTCACAAAATGGTTGCCACTGGGGACATCATCATTTACAAAACAGCCGTTTATTTTAATGGTGTCTTCAGAACACTCTGGACATCAAGTGCTACCAAGGAGCCTTGGTAGCACAGTGGTCTAAGCACCCTGTTATTAACACAGCGGCCTGCAATTACTGCTGGTTCGAATCTCTCCAAGGCTCAAGGTTGACTCAGCCTTCCATCCTTTCTAAGGTAGGTAAATTGAGGACCCAGTTTGTGGGGGCAATAAGCTGACTTTGTATAAATATACAAAAGTATGAAGGCTATTGCTTAACGCATTGTAAGCCGCCCTGAGTCTCCGGAGAAGGGCGGCATATAAATCAAATTTAAAAATAAAGTGCAAGTTATGTGATATTTCCATTTTTAGGTTTACAGATATGAGCTCCTATGCTGAGGGTTCCCTAACCTGTATAAACAAATATCATCTGAGGATAGCAGTGAACTATTCCTTACATGGGCAGTTGTTTTGACTCTGAATGTTTATGAATCTATTTCAAGTGTTAAGAATTACCTTCTACTGGACGGTCGGCAAACAGTAAAGCCAAGGTCTTCATGGAAGACTTCTGATATAGACCCACCACGGTTTCATTCAGGGGGTCCTTGTTCTTGTCCAGCCAGCCGCTAATGTTGTAATCAACAGTGCCAGCATAGTGCACAAGGGAGAAATGAGCTTCAGCTTTGCCTTTGGCAGGTTTGGGTTTCTGGAAGTTGTTGCTCTTGCCAAGGTGCTGGTCATAGAGCTTGTTCTTGAAAGATGTGTCTGTTGCCTTGGGGAACATGCACTCTTCCTCCAAGATGGAGAAAATGCCCATGGGCTGTAAAACAATGGGTGAAAGACAGTTGGCCATGGACATGGACTAAGTTATTATATACGTACTTCAAATAATGTCATTGTTAGTAATTTTCAACCAAAAACAATGGTTTTCTTGTGATAATCTATGAAGAAATATGATTAACAGCACAACAAGCATTCAAAAATATATATTGAGTAGGGAAGCATTGTTATAAATATAGCTGCACCATAAAATATATACCTTTATAGCTATAACCAGGGGTACAGCTCACTTATTCCAAGGCAGTTAATGGTCATTAGTTGAAATTACTGCAAAATTAAATATAACTTTTGATCAAAACCTTCTCAATGAGTTCAATGCAGGCAGCCAAGTCCATCCCAAAGTCAATGAACTCCCATTCAATTCCTTCTTTCTTGTACTCTTCTTGCTCGAGGACAAACATGTGATGGTTGAAAAACTGTTGCAGTTTCTCATTGGTGAAGTTGATGCAGAGCTGCTCCAGGCTGTTGTACTTCGGAGAGGAAAAAAAGGAGAATTTGTTTTAAAAACACACAATCCATTCTTAATTTTGGTGTCCAAATATTTAATTGTAAAGTATTTTTCATCTGTTTGTCTATGTAATATCAGTATTATGCTGAGTTACCCAAAAAAATCTTCTAAGGTTCTGCATTAAGCCCATAACTATTATCTTGAAGGATAATTATAGATACTATAAACAGAATGATACTAATTTTTGATTAAATAAAATTGCTATATGTTTATTTTCTCTTTTGCGTATGGGTGGAACTGCTGATTAAATTACTTTCTTTCTTGGTCATGAGTTTGCTAATGCATTGCAGAGCTTCCCCAAACTGGCTAGCTGTTCAATTCTGAATATATGTATAATCAATTATATGTCTGTGCATATTGACACATTTTTTTTCGAAGTCTGCTGCAATGTTCTTTAAGTTAAAAATTGCAAATAAAAAAAACCCTAAGTCTATGTTATGAACTAAGAAAAACATTTCAGAACAAAGATAGTAGAACAAAACTGAGATAGGAAGACTGGATAACAAAAACCATCTGCTTGGTCCCAAGGTTTCATTTCCTTACATCAAAGATCTCAAAGCCAGCAATGTCCAGCACACCGATGAAATATTGTCTGGGTTGTTTGGTATCCAATTGTTGGTTGATACGAATGACCATCCACAAGAACATCTTCTCAAAGACAGCTTTAGCCAGAGCACCTACGTTATTGTAGACCTAGAAGAACAAATTGGTGACATATGCAACATGGAACATCCACATAAAGGGTGTAATTAATATTTTAGCTTTCCCTTTGATTTGAGAAAGACTTACCTGCTGGACAGTTTGGCCTTTGGTGACATATTCATTGCCGACCTTGACCCGGGGATAGCACAGAGCTTTCAACAGATCTGCTGAGTTGAGATTCATGAGGTAGGCAGCCTTGTCAGCAACTGAGCACAGTCAAGAAAGGAAGAGAAGATCAGTATGTATTAGAAAAACTATAATTTCCAACTCTTCTAGAAGACCAAAACAGATTCTAATTTTGACAAATAGGCCATCCAGATTTTTTTTACCAACTTCTAAGTTTGTAAGCATTTTGAATTATTGATTTGGTTAACAATTGAATTATTGTATTATTTTTTTGTGGGGGGGGGACCCTAAAGCAGATGTGTACAATTTCAGTCAGCTTTGTATGGAGTGGAGATGATCTCACTCCCAAAGTTTGCAGGAGGTATATCTAGCAAATGGCAAAATAGCAATTTAAAATACATTTTCATTTTCCTATATATTTGCTTCTAAAGCTAAACTTTTAAAAAGCACAGTGTCTTTGTCTAGTAAGGAAAATACTTATAGTAAACTGCAACATCCTAGCAGTTCTGTAAATGATATGTTGTACTGCATCCTCCATATCATATTCTGGGTCTTAGCATGTCATGTTTGTCATTCCGTAGCCAAATACCTTCAGTGCCGTCTGGCTCAGCCTGCTCCTCTCGCTGCTTCTGCTTGAATTTCATATTCCCATAGTGCATAACAGCTCCAGTCAGCTTGTAAATGGCTGTCTTTTCCTCAGCAGTGAAGCCCAGGATGTCAATGGCACTCTGACAATGAAATCTATAGTCAAAATACTGCCTGATATGCTAGATGGAAGCACAATGCTCAAGCCTATTTGGAGTTTGAAAACTTAATATATTCTAGTAACGCGTGACTTGTGATTATTATTATTATTTTCACTGGCCTTGAAATACTGCATCAAGATAGAAGATCCTTCTGGAAAATCCTTTAGGTTCCCATGATTTCTAACATGCCTACACGGCTTCATCAATGTTTTTGAGCAGCACTAAACTATGATGACTCATTATAAAAAGAGAAAAAACTGAAAGGGAGAATATCAAAACCCTTTTTTGTAGCAGTGACAGCAATAAGTTTGGTTTAAAAGAAAGATGGAAGAAGTGAATTTCCTTCCACTATTGCTATTCCCTGAAGCATTCTGACTGAAACACCAGAGTTTCTTTCTACTGGGAGATTTAAAAATATTTTTACTCCTAACATAATTAGGCCAAAAAATGATATACCAAAAATGGATATGTAATCAAGTTAATATTTCATGTCCTTAATTTTGCAAATTACTTACATCAGTTGCCATCAACTCTTCTTGATCATCAATGCTGGCAACAGTGATCTCACCCTGGCTGACAAATTGGAAGTCATATGGGTTGGTAGAAATCAGAAGCATCTCTACATAAAAAGAAGCACAAATGTGATTTCATTTTCAAGCATCAGCACATTTTTAATGTTGAATAGTGGAAATAGTCCTCCAAATGGATGATTCTCCTTACCAATCAGTTCTGGCTTCTTGTTGGACATGATCTGATAAAAGATATGGTAGCTCCTTTCAGCCTTGAGCTGGAAGGTAACTCTGGACTTCTCCAGCAGATCTGGCAAAGCAATGAAGTTGAATTAGTTATGGAAGGAAGGAAGGAAGGAAGGAAGGAAGGAAGGAAGGAAGGAAGGAAGGAAGGAAGGAAGGAAGGAAGGAAGGAAGGAAGGAAGGAAGGAAGGAAGGGTCAAATAAACACCAAAGAAATATCCCTTACATGTCTCAATGTCTGCAGAAGCCAGCTTGCCAGTGGCACCAAAATGGATTCTGATGAATTTGCCCTTTAAAGAAGAGAAGGCATAATATTAAAAATTTTGGGAGACATAATTTTACTCTGTTTTAGAGATTAACTTGCAAAGAGAGGCTGCATTCAGTTTTTCACACACAAAAGTATTTGGTCTTATTTTGCACAGGACTTACAAAGCGTGAAGAGTTGTCATTTCTCACAGTCTTGGCATTTCCAAAAGCCTCCAACAAAGGATTGGCACTGATGATTTGATCTTCAAGGGTGCCCTTCAGTGAAAATATCATAATTAATTTCAATTTGTTTCATCACAGAAAATTTCTAGGCATTCACTTTTCATCTTTTACAAAAAAAAAAAAAAACCACGCACATGTATTTTGCCTTGTTGGGATTGTTGTTCTTCCTTTTTCTTGTCAGAAGAAACTGCAATTGTTGCAAAGTACTGGATGACACGTTTCGTGTTCACAGTTTTTCCAGCACCAGATTCTCCGCTGTGGATTCAAAGAAGACTTCCATTAATGTGTCAGAAATCATTTCATTGAGATTCCAACTCCAGATCACTAAGAAGTAGGGACGAGGGATAGCCGCATCTGCCCTCAGGCCTGGAAAAGCAGAAAGGCCTTCTAAGCCTGACTGAACTATAGGAAATTGCAGGTTTCATTCCACCTAATCTGCCTACCAACAAAATTTATATTAACTCTGGCTCCACAAGACACAGTAAAAATTCAAAGTTTAAACCCGCCTGCCATGGATATGAGTTATTTCTCCTCTGAAAATCTCTCATCTGACCCATGCTGCAGTTTTGTTGGTATTGTTTTTCAAATCTAATTGCACCATAAAGTGGGGAGGCCAATTGGAAGAATCTCAATTTCAAATCTTATTGTTGTGCATATAAGTGTGAATAAAAGACTTATATGACAGTGTGTGCAAACTTCTGTTGTTCTACCCGCTACTGGCCTTCTAGCTAAAATAATTTTTCCATCCTTGTTCTAAATACTTCTCTGCTATACTAGTTTAACTACAATGATCTCCACTGCAATTTAGTGCAGAATCCTAATAGGGGCTGCCAAATGTTGTTGAGGAATCATTATTGTTACAATATTCAAACTGACCAGTGATACAGTAGTCCTGCAGTTTCTTTTAGAACAATTAGGGCTAATTGTCCTAATTTTATTTCAGAGAAATCAACAGAACAAAAGTGGACCAGTTAAGAAGGCATACTTACGTGATCAAAATGGATTGATTCTCACGATCTGAAAAGATTTTTTAAAAAGTTACTTGTGACTTTTACAATTATATGGTATGTTGCAAAAAAAATCCCACCCTTACATCATTCTGAATATAAATGAGCAGAAGAACATCCTCTAAATTTTTGAACTCCCTTATCCCAACACACATACATACGTGTTTAGGGATGTGTGTGTGTATGTATGTATGTATATATATATACATACATATGGCTAGAAAGAATATGCACATAAAAGCCTACGAAAAAGAAAAAAGATACATTGTACCTTTACAGGAAGGATATCTGAGAAGTGGGTGTGGCTCACTGACGACGCCTTAAAAGGCAGAAATAGCTATCTGAGTCTCCCAGAGAGCAACACAGAGTTGCAGATTGTCAGCAGAAAAAAGGCCCAGAAACTTGTGAATGAGATTTCACAGAACCTAGGGCTGTAGAACAACTAAGTTTACGTAGGTAAAACCTGGCTAGAAAGAATATGCACATAAAAGCCTACGAAAAAGAAAAAAGATACATTGTACCTTTACAGGAAGGATATCTGAGAAGTGGGTGTGGCTCACTGACGATGCCTTAAAAGGCAGAAATAGCTATCTGAGTCTCCCAGAGAGCAACACAGAGTTGCAGTTTGTCAGCAGAAAAAAGGCCCAGAAACTTGTGAATGAGATTTCACAGAACCTAGGGCTGTAGAACAACTAAGTTTACGTAGGTAAAACCTGGCTAGAAAGAATATGCACATAAAAGCCTACGAAAAAGAAAAAAGATACATTGTACCTTTACAGGAAGGATATCTGAGAAGTGGGTGTGGCTCACTGACGACGCCTTAAAAGGCAGAAATAGCTATCTGAGTCTCCCAGAGAGCAACACAGAGTTGCAGTTTGTCAGCAGAAAAAAGGCCCAGAAACTTGTGAATGAGATTTCACAGAACCTAGGGCTGTAGAACAACTAAGTTTACGTAGGTAAAACCTGGCTAGAAAGAATATGCACATAAAAGCCTACGAAAAAGATATATATCTTTTATATATATGCATGTATGTATGTATGTATTGAGGCACCTGGTCTACCCCAACATGTGGGAGGGAGCATACTGCTTCCCTTTTGCCTTTCAGATCCAATCCAGGAGCCCTCAAGCAGTTGCATTCATGACAAACCATTTTATATTAAATTTATATTTCACTCATAAAGAAATTTATATTTCTTTATCAGTGAAATATAATATGTGTGTGTGTGTGTGTGTGTGTGTGTGTGTGTGTTTTCTGGGTTTTTCGCGGGTGTTTGTATGTAGGTCTTCAGGTTTTCTCCCGCGTAAAATTGGAAGTGTCCTGGCAATGTTTCGACGAAGTCTCATTTGTCATCTTCAGGCTGGTGTTTTTGGCTTTGTGCTTCTAGGAGCACTTCCAATTTTACGCACGTACGTAAAAAGTAGGAAAAACCCTGGCTAGAACAGTAATGCACATATAGACCTACGAAAAAAGAACAAAATAAATATTTGACCGTTACAGGGAGGAGTCAAAAAATGAGGATGTGGCTAACTAATGAAGGCAAATAAGCCAGAAATGAATCTATTTTCGTCTCCCTTAAGTCTTACAACAGACAGCATAATGTTGCTTAAATGTCTGATAAAGCCTAGAAAATAGTGATTTGGGATGTCACTTAACTATGGCTATATAAACATCTTGATTTATGTAGGAGAAACCCTGGCTAGAACAGTAATGCACATATAGACCTACGAAAAAAGAACAATATGTGTGTGTGTGTGTGTGTGTGTGTGTGTGTGTGTGTGTGTGTATACAATGACGTGGGAAAACACCAGAGATTTTAATCTTTTGCATATGCACACCCGCGAAAACTTAAGAAGACAAATATATATACATATATATATATATATATATATATATATATATATATATATATATATATATATATATATAAGTTTTCACGGGTATATATGTGTGTACAGTTAATATTTCGGGTTTCTTCCCGTGTAATTGTGAACATGTCCCTAAAAGGATAGAAGCGACGTTTCGACAGAATCTCATCTGCCAACACAAAAACTCAATACAAAAGCAAGAACACACATCATCATTAGTTCAACACATAAATACAACAGGACATAATATTAATTTTAATAACACAAAAACAGTTGCAAAAATAGAACAGTTCAATGGCAGAATAATCAGAGAGGCCATTGAAATAGAGAAAAGACCACATTGCATGAATAAACGTGATGACACTTCACATCTTCCTACTATTTGGAAACCTGCTCTCATAGATAGATGAATCTTAACACAAAATATAAAACATAGATTAAGTGTTAATCAAAAAGCCTGTATGACCACAAGTTCCAGCCAAATCACATTCCAGCCAGCCACAAAGATGAAGCCCTGCCACCTGATGGAGAAAAACCGACCATACACCAGAAACCAAGCCAATAAACACAAACTGAGACTCCCAACCAATCAGAATGAAAAGGTGGAGCCATCCCAGACTACCAGCACCAAATTTGAAATAGTAACGGCAGTTACAGCAAAAGACCCTCCACATAAGCCTGATGATGGCAGATGAGATAGGGATATGTTCACAATTACACGGGAAGAAACCCGAAATATTAACTATACACACACACACACACGTATGTATGTATGTGTGTGTGTGTGTGTGTGTGTGTATATATATATATATGTATATATATATGTGTGTGTATATATATATATATGTATATATATATATATATATATATATATATATATATATATATATATATATATATATATATATATATACATACATACATACATACATACATACATACATACATATATATATATATATATATATATATATATATATATATATGCATTACTGTTTTAGCAGCAGACAACATAATGCTGCTTAAATGTCTGATAAAGCCTAGAAAATAGTGATTTGGGATGTCACTTAACTATGGTTATACAAACATCTTGATTTACGTAGAAAAACCCTGGCTAAAATAGTAATGCACATATAGACCTACGAAAAAATGAACTATATATATATATATATATATATATATATATATATATATATATATATATATATATATGTATGTATGTATGTATGTATGTATGTATGTATGTATGTATGTATGTATGTATGTATGTAGTTTTCATCTACTTTTCTTTCACCAGTGACTATATGTTGCAGAACAATGTAATTGTTTTAAGACACCTTGACCATTAGAACTAATTCAGGATTTCACTATCATTTAAAGGAGAAAGATTTAAGGAGGCATGTCTTTATTTATTTTTTCTACTTAAAAGATTTTGAAAGAAGCTGTGCAGAGGGTCTTAGAACTCAACCTCTTTTACTCCATCAGCAGGAGAACTGAGGCAGGAGAGACCAACAGCAGAAACATCATCTTTGAAAAAAGGTCAGATCAGGCTGTAGCCATGGAGAAAAAAAATCCTTCAAAACTTCCTTCAGTGAATCTGTACGGGCGAGCCATTGGGCAACAGCTCAACAACTTGCTGACTTCTTTCCCTTTCCAAAACTCAGAGCAGAGCTATTCTTAAATCACATTCTAATTACATCTAATCACTGTTCTTGAGGGGAATTATTAAAAAACCCAAATGTATGAAGCATTTGCCATTCAGTATATGGCCTGCATGTATTGCTCCTTGTATAAAGATGCATCATGTAACATTTTCATAGTCTATGTTCCAGTCTGTATTTAGATGCCTTATCAAAATCATTCTGTTTCTTCGAATGTGGCAATATTATGTTTTATTGCCTATAGGTAGTCCTCAATTTATGAACACTTGCTTAATGACCTTTCAAAGCAGTGGTGGGTTGCCCCCGGTTTGGACCGGTTTGCAAGAACTGGTAGTAAAACCAGTGGGAGGCTCTGCCCACTGACCCAGATGTCATTAAAGTAGATCTTCTGCACATGCGCAGAAGAACGCGCGCGCAGGCACAATGTGAATCGGTAATAAAGGTAAGTAGAACGCACCCCTGATTCAAAGTTACAATGGACACCCCCCCCCCAAAGATACTTACAATCCAGTTCCAAACTTCCAACAGCCGCCCCTCCCCTCCTGTGGTCACCTGATTGCATTTCAGGAGCTTGGCAACAGGTCCTCATTTATGGCCTTTTGCAGCATCCCACAGTCATGTGACCGCAATTTACATCATTTTTACTGAAAAAAGCATTTATTTCCAATTTTCAGCAGAAATGCCCCATAGCAAACAGCGGATTTGCTTAACAGCCATGGCGTTCCCTTTATGATCAAGATGTTTGCTTAATGACTCTGTATTTGCTTAATGATTGTTGCAAAAATGGTTGTAAAAGCAGACCTGGTCACTTATGATTTATTTTATGACCATCATGACTTAACAACCGTAATAGGCATTATAGTTGATTTGATTGCTCTATTTGCTATTTGTTTTTTGTCTGTAGTATTTATTTTGTCATTTTTTGTGGAATTTTTTGTCATTGATCATAATAAATATTTATTTATTTTAGAAAATTTATATTGCCACCTACTCGCACATGGCGACTCAAAGTTTTTATGAATATAAAAACATCATATAAAAATAATAAAATAAAATGATAAAATAATAAAAAATAATAAAATAATAGCCCCCCACCCCCATCCCAGTGACAATAAATATTTATACACACCATTTAATGGGCTCCATCTCACTCTGGGTTCCCCAGGCCCACTGGCAGAACCATGTCTTCCGGAAGAGTTTTAGAGTGGGGGCCAATCTAATCTCTGGAGGAATGATGTTCCAGAGAGAAGGAGCCACCACGGAGAAGGCCCTTTTTCTGAGTCCCGCAAAATTATCTCCCTAGAGGATGGGATCCGCATCATTCCTTGCCTTCCCACTCTAGTGGGTCAGGTAGATTTGACCAGAAAGAGATGGTCTCTCAGATAACCTGGTCCCAAGCCATGAAGGGTTTTAAAGGTGACCACCAAGTCCCTTGAATTGCACCTGGAAGCAAATTGGCAACCAATGCAGTTCCTGGAGGAGAGGTGAAACATGTACATCGAGGGCTTCACAAAACCATGCAAGCCACTGCATTTTGCACCAACTGAAGCTTCTGGATGCTCTTCAGGGGGAGCATCTATTCTTAAGAGTCTGAAAGGAATTCCAAAAGCCATGTTCTTCCTGTTTTCCCTACCTTATTATTTTTTCCCCCAGAAACATTCATCTACTCACCAGTTAACATGGACTGATATGCATTGTCAGAGATGGAGAAGATGTGGGGAGGGGCTTCTTGACGCTTTTTGCCTCTGTAAGCTGACACCACTTCTGGGTTGTACACTGGCAACCACTTGTAGGGATTGACAGTGACACAGAAGAGACCTGAGTAGGTCTGCAAAAGTACAACACAAAATATCACCATCTATTTGCTTGTTATATTTGTTATTTTCCTTAAATCCTAAGGAACTGACTTATACATAAAATAATTATATGGAAGGGAAAAAAGAGTTGGAAAGGAAAATAAATAAAGAAATAATAATAAATGATAAATTTTACTGTGTAGCATGAAAGGAGCAGTATCATATGTTCTATACTTTCTAAAGGTTCAGTTTTTTTAAAAAAAATGGGCACACAGCACGTTCTGTTGTGCAGAAACTGCTATTATCAGTCTATAAGAAGTGCAGAGGTTATGCCCAGAGGCCTCCCACATTATTTATGTGCATAATATAGCCCACCTTTTGTCTATATGAATGTTAATTTTGTGCAGAAATACAGTATGTGATCACCAAACTGATTTATAGATTATTTGGACAATGCAAATTTGTAGTCTGAGTGGTATTTCAACAGGCTTTTTGTTGGCTGATGCTAAGAAAAATTGGACACTGTTCTTTATGAACTTTGTTTGGATCAGTTCATCCTTCTCTTAATATATGATAGTTATTCTAAACATGTTCATTTCTAGACACCATGTAAAAACATGAAGTAATCAGTTGACTCTATTATCATTAAAATTTCTATTGGGTATTTGTTCAGATTTTTCATGATCCTTGCTGGCTTTAAGAGATAGCACATGCATTATTTGAGTCCACAGTATTGCACTAGCAGAAAGCAGCAAACAAAAACCATGGCTTCACTCACGTAGATCATCCAGGCTGCATAACGCTCTTTGAGGTTATACAGGACAGCAGGTTCATTGAGGTGGGTCATCATGGCCATGTCCTCAATTTTGTCATATTTGGGAGGGTTCATAGGAAAGACTTGGTCATCCTTTACAGTCACACTCTAGGAAAGAAAAGGCATCGATAAGTTGACCTGATCTAATAAAGGCTAACTTTTGACAATAAGTTTCTTGTCCTTTACTCACTTCTCCTTTTTCAGTCTTGACTGTGACTTTCCCTCCTTCTCTACTTTGTACAACGCCTTTCACATAGGCTTCCTTAGGATTCACACAATAAACGGAGGTCTTGGCGTCAAAGGGCTTGTTCTGGGATTCAATTCTCTCCTTTTCTGACTTCCGGAGATAAGAGGCAGCTTCCCCGAAAACTGCCATTTCAGCGTCTGACGACATGGCTGCAGTTTACAGGGCACACCGCAGCAGAGAAAACTACACAGAGGAAAGATGGTCTATCAGGTTATAGGTACAAGACAAGCTTTTCTAAAAGGCTAAATTATTAGTTTTTGTCCCTATTGCAACTTTCTGCCTTGTGGACTTAGCAACCTTATGTAGCATATTAATAAGGTATTAATTAATAAGGTATTAATTAATCAATAAGGTATTAATTAACAATGTACTTATTAAGTACCTTATGCCAGCAGGCTTGAAATTTTGGACCTGGACAACCTAGAACTATACTGCCTATGGTCTGACCTAAGCTTAGTACACAAAATTGTCTGCTACAATGTCCTACCTGTCAATAACTACTTCAGCTTCAACTGCAATAATACACGGGCACACAATAGATACAAACTCAAAGTAAATCGCTCCAAACTCGATTGCAGAAAATACGACTTCAGCAACAGAGTGGTCAACGCCTGGAATGCTCTACCTGACTCTGTTGTTACATCCTCAAACCCCCAAAACTTTAACCTTAAACTGTCTACCATGGACCTCACTCTATTCCTAAGAGGTCTGTAAGGGGGCATGCATAAGCACACCAGCGTGCCTACCATCCCTCTCCTACTATTCCCATTTATTCGTACTCATTTATTATGTATATACTTATACCTGTTTATACTTATATGTTTATATGTCATGTTCATACTTATATTTGTTTTCTCATACATGCTTGACAAACTAAATAAATAAAATAAATAAATAACTGCTTATGATTACAAGACCCTTCTAGATTGCCTTCCTTTGATGGAAACAACATTTCCTGCTAGAAGAAACCTATGCTTTCTTTTCTGGAAGAAGAGAAATTGACCAAAAAGTATAAGATGTGCCACTTCAGGTCCATTAGAAACTTGTAGATGTTAGTAAATCAGCAGGTGGTCTAAGTCCTTCTACCATCATTATTATTATCTTCAACTTTTTACTCAAGAAAAATTTTTAAAAAATATAAACTATGGATGAATAGACAAAAGGAGAAGAGTAGGAGCTCAGACTAGATATATAGAGAGGGGGAAGGGCAAAAGGGGAGGGGGTGGGGCAGAGGAGAAAAAAGGGGGGAGGAGAGAAAGCTATCTATCCTCTGAAAGAAAAATAATTCAGCATACAGCAGAACTGTGTCCTATTTCCCTACTGTAATCTGTAATCGATTACTTTGATTAAGTATAGGTAATAAAGCAGGACTCTGCTGAGAACTCAGCACATAAAATAAAAGAATGAAGCAGAAAAGGAAGTTGAGTATATATGTGTGTGAAAAAATGTGATTTATGTACACGGAACAACTATAAAATATGATCATAACATATAAAATATTTAATTACTTTTTTTATAATGTATATTATAATTATTATATATTTCAACAAGGGATGAGTATTCTAACGAAGGAACTGTGAATTTAATCAGCAACAGAAACTACTCCTATCTCCTGCCTCCAGGCTGTTTTTCTTTAGAAGTAGGCATATGCCATTATATTTTTACTCTACTGTTTTGAAAAAGAGAAGTTTGTGAGCATTTGGTGTCTATGAAATTAAATACTGCCCACTTTATCCTTGGCATTAGAAATATTCCAGTCTCTTATCAGAAATTTGAAAGGGACAGTACAGAAGCCTGCTTTGTGATGCATCCTGCTGTGTCTGAAAGTAAAGCATCTTCCAAAAAATTGTAACTAGGAAACCATAATCTTCATGGCCAACAAAATGAAACATCTCCATTAGGGGGTCACAGAGATCCAGCCCAAGTGCCTTGCTGATTTAAGTTCTGAAATAAAATCCAGTGTTCAATTGGTTTTTAAGTATCGTAATTTTACATTTAAATTTTTTTTTTAAAAAAAAAAATTCTGAATGGATTTGGGGATCCATTTATATTTACTGCTTACATTTTTTTTTTTTTTACTTTTAAAATGTTTTGCTTACATTCTTTTCATTCTTCCTAGGCTCTTGTAGTGAGATGGGCGGCAAACAATTTTAATAAATGAAAATAAATAAATAAATAAAATCTCTATTTTTAAATTATTTGTTTATCTTTACTGCATGTTAGATGTTACACGTTGATCACATTTTCAAATGCAGTTTTATCTATATTACGGGGATCATAATATTATCTACATTAGGAGCATTGTAATGCTATCTATATTATGGGAACTAGCACTGTTATGCCTTACCTCACCTTCTGCAAGAAGTTACAGGCAGCCTTGAGGCTGACCAGAACTACGCAAACAATTTAGGGGGGAAAATGATGATGATGATGATGATTCTCTTTGTAATCCAAGATTTCCAAAGTTCCAAGAATATGTTGATATAAAGAATGGAAATGTACAGACATATTCAAGAATAGTTTTGAATGTCCCCAGAGAAGTTAGTTCCAGAGGTGGCAAGATGGCCCTGGGATGTGTAGAATCCCAGGCCTACCTGTGATTCTTCCCTCCAACTCCAAGTTCATTCTTCACATGACTTACCTTGAAGCTGTAGGCAAAGCTCAGGCAGATCAAAGATAAGGCAGGTCCCAGAAACTCTTTTATAATATCCGCTCAGCCCTAGCACCTCCTCTGCTGCAGGTCAAATATTTCTGGCCAAGTATTGTTTTGGCAAAGTTGACTGCAAACATAATTCTTACTCATATTATCCCTGGATATATTTAGAGTTGAGCCACTGCATTCCTGCAAGTGCCTGTATCATTTCTAAATATATTTGATGGAAGTCATTAACTTATAACATTTTCAATAAAAGCATCTTAACCTAAAAGTGCTACTGACCACCCCTCACTGAGAAATCAGTTTTTAAAAAGTGATTTAAATGACTTTTGGTCACATTTAAATAGCTTCAATAACATTTAAGTGACTTTTTTTTTTCCTGAAGCCATTTTCATTGATACCTTTGCAGAAAGGAAAAGATAACTGGCTTCTGTGCTACTGCCAGAGGAACACAGATACTATAATTGTAAAATATTTTCTTCCAATCTGATTGTGGTATGTCCAAAAACCTACTGTGCAATAAATTATTTTTGCTGGAATAGGAAAACCTGTCTACTATTTTCAGACAACATCTGATAAATAGTCATGATGACGAGTAAGGAATAGGAGACTTGGGGCTCTTGGCATGCCTTCTATGATTACCAAGACAGTATTCACACACCCTTTGGACCATGCTCAGAATTTGAGTTATAAGGAGCATGTGTTCTGTAAGAGCGTGCAAGAGAAGAGGCTGGCAATAGCAAGCCAAAGGTTATTGAGAAAGAGATATGATGATGATGGAAAAATAAAAGAGTATAAGGAGCTTGAGGCTCTCGTACGCTGCAAGAAGGAGTCGATGTGGTTTGCCAAGTCCTGAGTGGCAAACTCAAACTTCCCTTTAACGTGTCCTTTCTTGGGTGCAATTTTGGGAAGCTCCGCATCAGGTTAATTTGCTTCATTGTTCTTCTTCCAGGATCTATGCCATTCCTTTTCTATGTTCTCCCCGCCTTTACCTAGACATTGCTTGTTCATTCTCCCTCAGTGTTGCAATGTTACTGTAGGAATGAGGCAGTGGTGGGATTCAAATAATTTAACAACCGGTTCTCTGCCCTAATGATTTCTTCCAACAACCAGTTCACCAAACTGCTGAGAAAGTTAACAACTGGTTCTCCCGAAGTGGTGCGAACTGGCTGAATCCCACCACTGGAATGGGGGCTGCTTGCAATATTCCTTCCTTTCCATTTGTTTAGGTAATGGAATGTAGTAAGGCGGCGGATTCCCAGGAGGGAGGGGGCACATTCCAGAGGAATAAAAGGCAACTCGGTCCAAATGTTATATGTTAAAGAAAGAGGGTGAAGACAGACCCTCCCTAGTAATTCCTGGAGTATGGTAGAATATATGGTAGATGTGGATTTTTAGAGTGCTCAGTTTGGCAAGATTTTGTCTACAGCTGTGAAATAATAAAATAACTCCACTTGGAAAAATCTCCATGTGTTGTTTTTGGTTTGGAGCCTGGACGTGTAGTGGGTTATTGTTTAACCCACTATTGATTCTCTAAGAGATGTGTTGGCCATCAAATGCAAGAATTTCATCTTCCTCTTCCTTGATCCTTAGCACAACCGAATATAAAGTTATACATTATTTAGCACTGATCTGCTTCACAAGCAGAAGAAATGATTGGTTAGAGCTTTAGAGCACTTTTTCATTTTCTGGTTAATTGGTTATTGTTCATTCCTCAGAAATTAAAAACTCATAGAATTTTGTCAAAATTCTATGTGCAACTAATTGCACATTTTTCAAGCCTACATGCAGTTAATGTCAGTTTCATTTGTGCTTAGCTAATTTTTATTCAAATTTTAGGGGCTTACTTAAAGATTAAGTACTAGATAACAATGCCAAAGATTCAGGCTAAAGTAATATCACTTACTTACAGCAGAGATCTCCAAACTTGGTAACTTTGAGATTTGTGGACTTTAATTCCCAGAATTCCCCAGCCAGCATGACTGACTGAAGAATTTTGGGAGTTGAAGTCCACAAGTCTTAAAGTTACCAAGTTTGGAGACCTCTGATTTACAGAATTACAGATGGTGTAAGACTGACACCAAAATCGCACTTCCCCAAACTGATTCCATATATGAGTTCACAATTGTGTATTTTTCTGCCCTCTTTTGTGTGAGTTGAATATTTTAGTAGTACAGTCCAATATACAAATTGTTTTCCCAACTGCTAAAATGTCTTTTCTTATTAGAACTATATATAGTTTTGTAACAGCAGGCAGCATGCTCTACCTTCTGTTCGGATGTCTATTAAACCCCTATTCAAATTTCAGTTCTCCAAGATCTAATCATTAGTCTGGAAAAAAACCAATACTATTTGTATAACAAAGCTTAGTTTATTCACTTATAATATTCCCCATAATGAATATGAAATTTATTCTTATTCCCTATGTTATTTTCATTTTAATTCCTAATCAGTCTCTGTGTTATTTCCATGCTATGTATATTTAATAGTACTTTTATCATTTAGCTGATTCCTTTAAAACAGATGTATGACTATGTACCAGAATAGTACCTAAAACCAAAACTATTTGGTTAGGGATATATGATGGCTGTACACTGTATATGAAGAAGAAATATATTACATTTTCTATAGTGCAAAAACAAAAGGAAAAATGAAAACTTAGATTACCTGGATACTTCATACAATTCTAAGAAATGTGGCTGAGTAAATGAAAATCTTATATGGAAGCATCCTTACTTCTTTTATTGGATTTAATGGGTAAACTAAAAAATATGTTCTGTTTATGCGTATTTAAACTAATAATATTTTACCCATTTTATTAAACTAATAATATTTTACCCATTATATTAAAAAAAATATAAACTGCCTTTCCATTAAAATCTGGGAACCTCATATTGCAAAATTGAAAGTTAATAAACCAAGGCTACCCTAAATCAGAGGTGGGTTTCAGCAGGTTCTGATCAGTTCTGGAGAACCGGTAGCAGAAATTTTGAGTAGTTCGGAGAATCGGTAGTAAAAATTCTGACTGTCCCCCACCCCATCTATTCTCTGCCTCCCAAGTCCCAGCTGATCGGGAGGAAATGGGGATTTTGCAGTATCCTTCCCCTGGATTGGGGAGGGAATGGAGATTTTACAGTATCCTTCCCCTGCCACGTCCACCAAGCCACACCCACCAAGCCATGCCATGCCCACCAAACCACACCTACAGAACTGGTAGTAAGAAAATTTGAAACTCACCACTGCCCTAAATCAAGTTCAGTTTTTAATAACTACATCAATGCTTCCATGTAGTTTTCTTGATAACAAGATAGCAGTGATTTGCCACTGCTACTTCTATAGTTTTCCTTTTTTTTAACCTCCTGGTCTACCTTTTTGGTACTCTATGCTCCAAATAAGCTCCCATCCTTTGCAACTTTTCTGAGGTCAGCTAAAGTCTCTATATTCTGCAACCCATTTAATTCTACTACCAAGGGAATTCTATTACCAAGGGAAATCCAATTTTATGGAAATTTTTATAATTCTTATGGAAATTACATTATGGGCATTATATAGATAATATATTTCTGTATAGAAATAATAATTAGATATTAATAAAACTCATTTAAATATGTGCATCTGACCAGTTAGAAAAATAGAAGTGCATAAATCATCTGCAGTTTCTAGCATTAAGTAGAATGAAAGAAAAGCCACAACTGTTTTTAATATGCAAAGTTCTCTACCATCTTTATTTTCTAGATATTAAGGAAAGATAAACAGTAATTACAGGGAGTGACAAAGAGCTTCACATTTTGCGCTTCTCTTGGGTCACTTTGCCATTTCCAGGTGAGTTTATTCTTCACTTATAACCACCTTCTTATGGACTTCTCGGCTCTTCACCCTGAGTTTGTTCACCTGGGACTCAGCAATGTCAGCCCGTTCCTCAGCTTCTTCCAGCTCATGCTGAATCTTGCGGAACTTGGAAAGGTTCGTGTTGGATTGTTCCTCCTAGCAAAGCATACCATTATTCAAATTTAATTCCCAGTAATAGTTAAAAAAAAAAAAAACCACACCAACATAATAATTCTTATGAATGCTTCTGAAGAATCTTTTTAAGGGCCTAAAATTAATCTGAAATCTCAAACTATACGAAGTTTACTTCTATACAAACTATACCTGTACGAAGAATCTCATGAGATTAAAAAAATGAACATTAATTCCATGAGGGTCTTCATTCATCCAAAGTGCATAAGAATAGGCTGACACTTTACAAGCTCGCATATAAACACAATTTTATATTCACAAGCAATATAAAATGTGACCTTTTCAAAACTAACCTTCATTATTTTATGTGCCACACATAGTGCATTTTAATTGTGCAGGGAGAGATTTTGGACTAGGTCATCCTGTGTACTTACCGACTCTTCAGCTTGTCTCTTGTATGCTTTCACTTTAAGCTGTAGTTTATCTACCAGATCCTGGAGCCTCAAAACATTCTTCCGGTCTTCTTCAGACTATTTTTTTTTTTAAAGGAAATAAAGAATGGAAAGAGTAAATATGCAAATTATTTACACCTTTATTTATTTTTCCTAAAAGTGTTTGAAATAAATGACAGCTTCCATTCTCACCTGATAAGTTAGTTCCTTTACCCTTCTCTCATATTTCCGTACACCTTTGATAGCCTCTGCACTGCGTTTCTGCTCATTCTCAAACTCAGACTCCAGTTCACGAACCTGATATTAAAAAGAAAATTAAAACATGTAATTCTAGCAGTAGAGATGCCCACTAAATTATGAAAATGCATGTGGAAACTTGTCTATAAGGATTAATTACACATAAGTATATAAACGAATGCTTCCCTTTCTAATTATCTTTGCCCAACTTTGTTTTATATGATTTGCTCCATTCCTCTTTTCATTACTTTCTTGGCAGCATCCATCACAGCATTCAAAGAGTGTGGCACGTGGGAAAGTTTTTTGGCTTTTAAGAGAGTTTCCATATTTAGAGATCTTAGTTTACCTAAAATAATGTGTGCAGGTTTAGGATAAACTGGGCCTTGGTTGCATTTGTGCATTCTTTGCAAAAATATTTTGAAACTGAATGGCATTTTAACATCACAGGCAATGCTGCATGTGTCATGGGTACAAATGAGGCAGATAACCCTGTTTTATATTATGAAAACATGTTATAGAAAAGCCTTAAGTGTGTACAGCCATGGTGGATGGTATCAATCAATATTGATGTTCCATCTAGTGACACCATGGTATATTGACAAATGAAGTTTAGAAGGTAGAAGGTATAAATGGTGAAAAGCATGAATTTACAAAGGGAAGAAAGAAAAATAGACACTAATAGAAAGGAGAAGGATATGAATAAAGTGGAGTGCAGTTGATGAATGCAAGTTCCTTGGGCAAGAAGATAAGGGAACTGGGAGCACAAGTAGCTTTTTCATCAATAGTTCTGGTTGAGCATTCTGGTACAAGAAGAAAAAGTGGGGTCTTGGAAATCAAACACAATCTACATCTATGGTGTTATTAAGAAGGCTTTGAACTATGTGACAATGGCCAATTCCTGGGAAGAGACTCTTGTAAGAATAGATCTTATCTTGTAGGAATAGATATTATAAGATTATATCTTACAAAATATGGGAGAAACTCTTTGCCTTCTCTGTCTTATCACGAGTGTGTTAAACTGTAATAAAATGAAGGGGGTGGCAAATGCCCAGACTCAAAAAGGCAGCCAAGAACTGAGCCAAGAAAGTAGAGATACAGAGTGTCCCAAGGAATAGCACCAGAA
This sequence comes from Pantherophis guttatus, assembly GCF_059756535.1. Lineage (NCBI taxonomy): Eukaryota > Metazoa > Chordata > Lepidosauria > Squamata > Colubridae > Pantherophis > Pantherophis guttatus. Next base: position 166,961,931 of record NC_142064.1, read on the forward strand.
AGCTAGAGGGTGTCATGCCAAATGTCAGAGGTTTCTATTCCAACAGACAGAATATTGAAAATAAACAGGGCAGTATCCTAAGTAAGAAAAATATGATACTGTAGTATTAAAACAATAGGATAGTAGTTCTAATTAGGATATAGCTCTGAAACACTACAGGTATTTCAAAGGAAAAAAACTCAGCAGAAAGGGTGGAAGCATTGCACTGTGTATAAAGAAACATATATATTTCTACATAAATTCAGGAATTAGGATTGATTTCCAAAGGAAAACAATTTGGACCCATTGGTCTGAAATCCTGAAGGAGAGAAGTGTCCAGAAGGTACAATCACAATAATCTACATAAGAAAGAAAAAAAAATAGCATGGATCTAACATAGATAACATACAAAGAATTATAACACGGTGAAAATACAGAAACCTCACATTTGCTCATACTGATGAGGTTACCTCGTTCAATAATGAAATGTCTATAACTAAACAGCCCAGCTCAGAAAACACCCAGAAAGAAAAGGGATATGTACAGGAAAATGGAATGCTAAATCCCCAAAGAACATAAATAGTCTTAAGAAACTGTGGCAGAAAGGCTGAAGCTCAGCAGGAGTGAAGACTGGCCAGCAAGAAATATTTAAAAAAAAAACACACACATAAAAAGTTATTTGTGTACATTAGAAGCCAAAAGGAAACCCAAAGAGTGATCGATCTGTTGTGAGAAAAAGGGAAATGGATGATCACCATTATGCCACTGTGGGAAAAAGGGAACAGTAAACCAGACTTCCTTAAACCAGAAAAGAAGAACATGAAAGAGAAACAAACTCATTCGAATGAATTCAGATCTCTAGGGCAGATAAATGACTTTCTAGGGTATTGAAAGAATAAATGGAGGTGATCACAGAACTTCTTGCAATAATTCCTGAAAAATCATGCAGGCTGGTTAGATCTTAAAATACAAAAATCACAGAATGACACAGAGGTTTTTGGAATGATACCAAGAGGAAATATGACAGAGGATGGCTGGAATTATGTCATGAAAAAGGCTGCAAATGAAAAATCTGCAGAAAGAGGGGGGAAAATAGGATAAAAGAAAGTTATTCTATAATGTGTACAGAGATAAAAAGACTGTGGCAAGGAGAATACATAATGATTCAAAGTAGGCAAAAAGGTGGTATAATCTTAATGGAAATTTAAAAAAAATATTTTAGGAGTCAGTGAAAAGGATTCAAAAGCGGGGGGGGGGAATCAGTGTGATGAAAAAAAATGTGGGGAGCAAACCTTGGGATATGTAGGGCAACTTTATGCTGGGCAGACCATATGCAGACCATATTTTTGCTCTTTGATATTTCTCTGAATTTTCAGGCAATACTACACACAGAGAAAGCAAATCAAAAGTTTACAGTATATGCAATTGCTCATATGTGAAAAATACATACCCTAGCCTCCAATTTCTGGATCTGTTTTTTCCCTCCTTTCAGGGCTAGTTGCTCTGCCTCATCAAGACGGTGTTGCAGATCCTTCACAGTCTGGTCCAAGTTCTTCTTCATCCTTTCAAGATGGGCACTGGTGTCTTGTTCCTTCTTCAGTTCTTCTGCCATCATGGCTGCCTAATAATAAATGAAGCAAACAGATGAGAGTAAAGAATGCCTGGTGTAAATTGATTAACTTTTTTCTTTTTAGCAAAAACTCATTTTACTCACGTCAGTGATGGCTTTCTTGGCCTTTTCTTCAGCATTGCGTGCCTCCTGAACAGTTTCCTCCATTTCACTCTGGATCTGGGCAATATCTGTTTCCAGCTTCTTCTTGGTGTTGATCAGGCTGGTGTTCTGTTTAAAAAATAATGTGGTCAATCATTTTTCAAAAAAGACAGAAGCCACAAGTATGCATACAGACACACACAGAGAGAATAAACTATTGATACTGAAGAACTGAAATTCTCTACCCAATCCAGGAATGGAAGGAAAATAAACGACTGCTAGAACTGTTGGTTTGAGAATGATTGCTGCAGAATAGAGGTGACTACTAAGAGGAGTAGAGTTTAACTCTAATTTGAGAGAAAAACTATATCGTTTCCAGAGAGTAAATAAGCGAGTAAATAAGCGAGAGTAAATTTAGGAATTGTTTTCTGATATATTGGCTTTTTAAATTTTGAATTAAAACTCTTCATTTTGGATAAGTTCCTAGGTATTGAACAAACACTATCTAGCCTTTTGGGCAGTTAGGAAGCACAAAAATATTTCCACTTTTGCTATTTTCAAGAGAAAAACTTATCTACCTGGGTGTGGAGGAGCTGCACCCTTTCACTGGCATCCAGAAGCTCCTGTTCAGCCACTTTTCTGGCCCTCTCTGTCTGTTCCAGAGCTGCCCGGAGCTCCTCAATCTCAGCCTGCATGAGGTTTGCTCTGCGCTCAATCATGGCCACTTGTTCCTTCAAATCTTCCTGGCTTCTCAAAGCATCATCCAGATGTATTTGAGTATCCTAAAACAGGTTATTGCAATATTGGTCTTTGAAAATAGTTGTGATACAATAAAAATATCAACTGTGTCTTTACTATAGAAGTAAATATGTACCTTGAGCACTCCTTGTGTGTTCCTGAGATTCTTTAGTGTTTCAGCAGCTTGACGGTTGGCATGGTTGAGCTGGATCTCCATCTCATTCAGATCTCCCTCCATCTTCTTCTTAAGCCTCAGGGCATCATTCCTGCTCCTAATCTCAGCGTCCAATGTGCTCTGCATAGACTCTACCACCCTCAGGTGATTCCTCTTCAGCTGATCAATTTCTTCATCCTTCTCTGCAATTCTTCTGTCAATGTCAGCTTTCACCTGGTTGAGCTCAAGTTGGATGCGTAGGAGTTTGCCCTCTTCGTGTTCAAGAGAGGCCTTAAAAGTAAAAAGATAATAAAGCAACCATTATGGAGCTATCATCTGAAAATTTATTAAGTAAGAATATCTTACCAATGGAATCATTTAGTTCACTGCCTGGAGTACATTTTTGTTTGTTTTTTATTTATCCTATAAAATAATTATATAATTACCTCAGCTTCTTCTAGGGCACTCTGGAGATCTCCTTTCTCTTGCTCAATCTGCTTCTTCACTTTCTCCAACTCATGAATAGCTTTTCCACCCTCAGCAACTTGCTCCGTGAGGTCAGAAATCTCCTCTATTTATGTGACACAAAATACAATGAAAAAGTGAGAAATCTTGCTGTACAAAATGTTACAAAATGTTATCCAGCTTTTAACACTAATACAAGTTCTACTGTTCATATTAATGCCTCACATTTGATGGATTGAATGTATCAGCAGCCTAAAATAACCATGAGGAAGGTATTATTATCCAGATGATGTTGAACAACGTCCCGCACCATTGCTTATCTTGGCTGGTGGTGCGGGAAGTTATCTTTCAGTAACACCTGGAGGAATATAATTTCTCCATCTTTCATCAGAGTAAATAGGACTAGATAGAAGTGAAGTAGAAACTTCCTACTATAAAACCATTATTAGGTTTGAGTGACAGCATATATGAGAATGGGCTTACGTTGCAAGTTTTTGTTTTCACGCTTCAGGGTTTCCAGGTGATCCAAGGATTCCTCATACGCATTCTTCATCTTGAAGAGCTCTGTGCTCAGAGACCGAGACTCCTTCTGTGAAGCTTCCAGTTCAGACTGTGTCTCCTCGTATTTTTGTTTCCAGTCTGCCAGAATCTAAAAAAACAAAAACAGTAAGAAATAAGTTAATTAAACTTAAAACTTGTGTGCAGTGCATTTCACTTTTAAAACAACGATAATGATAACGGCAGCTCAAATTACCTTATCAAAGTTCTTCTGCTTCTTATCCAGAGCTGCACAAGCTGCATTGGACCTTTCCACATCAATCATCAGGTCCTCCACTTCATTCAGCAACCTCTGTTTGGTCTTCTCCAGGGAAGCACATTTGGAATTCACAGCTTCTACATGTTCCTCAGCTTCCTGCAGACGCTGAGCAAGCTTCTTCCTGAAGAAACATAAACCCAATGCTCCATAGTGATAAAATATTTGATTTGGCTGAATAAACTGTCTAGTGAATGATCTCATTTCAATCATTCTGCTTCAGCTTCAGGAAAATTTAGGATAAATAGGTTTGCAAAATCTCCAGAATTAATTTAAATACAGAATCTTATCCCAAGTCATACAACAAAATATTGTTCGGTGAACAATGTTTTTATTAATGAACTATCTTTATCTTTATTGCAGCAAACACCCCTCTCTGAAAAGTCACACATCAAACTCTATTCACACTACAAATTTATTAAAAAGTTGCAATATGTTTATTGAACATACTTAGCCTCCTCCAGTTCCTCAGTCCGCTGAATGGCATCAGTCTCATATTTTGTCCTCCATGTGGCAACTTCACTGTTTGCCTTGGACAGGGCACGTTGTAGTTCAGCCTTGGCTTCCTGCTCCTCTTCATATTGCTCTCGAAGGAGGTCACAGTCATGTCGAGCAGACTGCAAGCCATGGGCCAGGGCATTCTTGGCCTGTAGAGTTAACCAAATATTAGAGATTCTGCAAATTGCCAGGTCATCAAACATAATGAACCATCTTCCAGGATAAGATTTCACAAGAAATGAGGACAGAGAGAGAGGAACATATAAAAATTCAATAAATACACAAATAAAGGCAAGTGTGGTATTTAGGAAACCTCCTGAAACACCCCAGGAAGTTCCATATGTACTTCTGATAGCATTAAAGATAATAAAAGATATGCATAATTCAACTTATGTACCTTTATCTCTTCCTCAAGTTGTCGCTTCAGTTCCTCAATTTGTTGAGTAAAAGCTTGCTTGCTTCTAGAGAGCTGGGAGATCAAAGTGTCTTTTTCTTCCACTTGTCGTGAGAGCTCACCTGAAGCAAAGAATACAGTATATGACATGTTTGGAATAAAAGTCACATTAACATTTTCTCAGCTGGGGGAGCTTCAGGATTCAGCTCAATTCATTTCAAAAATCAATTCGGAATTCCATTTTTGCAAGAGTCTTCACATTAGGAACAAAAAGAAAAAAATAATTTCCCCAAAATATATTTCATCATTTTACCTGCTTCTGTTTGTAGGCGAGCCCTTTGAGCATTGATGTCATTAATGGTACGCATATGCTCTTCGTCCTTTGTTTTAAATTCGCTTAGCTGATCTTCTAGTGTGCGGCACATCTTTTCAAGATTGGCCTAAGCAACATGGGAAAAGAAAAAAGGGCAATCTTTTAAATGATTCCACAGGACCTAGCATTCATCTTCACTTCTAGATATGACCATGTTCAATATTTAGTAAGGATACCTAAAGTGTTTAAGGAAACAGAACAGCCTCCAGAAATAAAGTGGGATAGATGGCACATCTTGCATAGCATTAAAAAATTGGGAATTATTCATTTTGCACATTTAAGATATATATATATAGAGAGAGAGAGAGAAAGGGAAATTAATTGTAATTAATTGTAATTTACTAAATATAATATTTATCATACCAGTAGTTTGTTATAAATATTGAATGCTACAGTCTGGATTCTAATTTTTGTGAACATTCTTATTTTTCTAACTCTGAAGTATCCATGAAATATTGGCAAGGAACAAAATTTTAACTTCAGTATATAACAAACATAATTAGGTATAAAACCAGCATCTTTTCACTTACTATTTAATGTACTACAGCATACCTTAGCTTTAGAGACAGATTCCATATTGCTTGCAAGATCATCAATCTCCATCTTCAGTTCACTCTTCTCCTTCTCCAGCTTCTGCTTCACTCGCTGCAGGTTATCAATTTGTTCCCCAAGTTCAGCTGCACTATCTGCATGCTTCTTGCGGAGAGCAGCAGCTGTGGCTTCATGCTGCAAGGTGGCCTCTTCAAGGTCCCGACGCATTTTCTGAAATTCTGCCTCACGTTTCTTGTTCATCTCAATCTGAGCTACAGTTGCTCCACCAGCTTCCTCCAGACGCTCGCTGATCTCTTCAAGTTCCCTGGAGAGATCACCCCGCTGTTTCTCTGCTTTGGCGCGAGATGCCCGTTCTGCCTCAATCTCTTCTTCCAATTCTTCAATACGAGCCTAGGAAAAAAGAGGTAACCATGACTCCTGAAACCAGCTTGCAGAGACCTTAATTGTCCATTCATGAAGGAACAACGTCAAGACAGACCTGCAGCTCCTTGATCTTCTTCTGAAGCTGGGAGCCCAGGACCTGCTCATCTTCAATCCTGCTCTGGAGTTGATTGATTTCAAAGTCTTTCCTTATCACAACAAAATATAATGGGTTAGTCTCCAAATTAAATATTAAAGAATTCCAAGTAACACTAAGGTCTATCACAATATACATTATTACTTACTTCTTCAGCTTTTCATCCAGCTGCTGCCTATCATTTTCCAAATCCATTATACTTTCCTGAGCTAGTTTCAAATCTCCTTCTAGCTTCCTCTTAGCTCTTTCAAGGTCCATGCGAAGTTTCTTTTCTTGCTCCAGAGACCCTTCAAGCTGAAGACAAAGAGATCAGAGTAATTGTGTCATCACAGCAATACCTCCACCTCAATCCAATTCTTCTCTGGAGATGATAGCATGCTTACATCATCCACTTGCTGTTCCAGCTTGGTTTTTGCTTTGGTCAGAGTATTCACTTTGTCCTCCTCTGCCTGCAGATCATCCAAGGTCTGTTGATGGGCCTCTTGCAGGGCTTTCTTCTCCTTGGTCAGTTTGGCAATGGTCTCGTCCAAGACCGCCATCTCTTCAGTAAGGTTTTTCACCTTTAAAAGTTGAACAGACAGAGTTATAGTAATCTATGTATTCTGAAGTGACAATAGTGGATAGTAATTTAATTTTGGTATATTTTTGACCAGTACCTTATTTTCTGTAGCATGCTTCTCCTTTTCAACCTTGGCCAGTGTCAGCTCAAGATCATCAATGTCTTTCTTCAGTTCTGAGCATTCGTCCTCCAGTTTTCTCTTCTTGGCTGTCAATTCAGCATTCATTTCTTCTTCATCTTCAGCTCGCTCAGTGAGCTCCTTAATTTTAGCTTCCAGTTGGATTTTGGTTTTGATTAGCTGGTCACATCTCTCCTCAGCATCTGCCAAGCCATCAGCTTCCTATGAAAGGAAAGTATAGATCATTTTTTTTTAAAAAAAAAATGTTTCCTAAAATATTCACACATATACAGTACAAAATTTCCTACTCTAATGGAGAAAGTTACATTTCACTAAAAAATATACATTGGATCAGCTCTCAGCATTTTATGGAACAATACACAAAAAATATATATATTTCCTGTATATTGGGTAAAAATCAATGTAATGCAGAACTTTTTTATTTATTTGATTTTTGATGCCACCTAACTCCAACTGACTTCTTAATAAATTAATAATATTAGTTCATACAATATAAAAACAAGTATAGTTTACCTTTATGGTCTTTATTTACCTTTACATATTTTCAATGATGAAACAACGTTATGATGTAATAAGGTATTTAATAGATGTAGCAATATGGTGATTTTCTAAATAATCCCAAAGATTTCCAAAGATTTCCCTTGCAATCTATAAATGATTGCTTACTAAGCTATGCTGGACTAGCCAATAAAAGAACAATATTTAATGATATTTAATATCATTTTATATGCTTACAGCTTGGACTTGGAGTTGCAAGTCATTCTTCTCTTGTATCAGAGACACCATTTTTTCTTCAAGTTCCTTCACTTTGGCCTCTGCCTTGGCAAGATTCTCCTTTGCTTTCTCAAACTCTTCCTTCATGTTGGCCATTTCTTTTTCTGCTTCAGCACTCTTTAGCAAAGGTTTGATCTTGAAATACAGTTTCATCCATGGCCAATGTTTGACATTCATGAATGAACGAACACTGTACTGAATAGTGTAGATAGCCTCTCTATCAACAAAGTTAAAAAGTGTGCCTTAAATCACATGTAATAAACACAGATCCACCAATCAAAGGCTTCTGACCGAATTGATTTAAATAATTATGGGATTCTCACCTCCTTGCTAACATTTTCTGATATTCTGTTCTTGCTAAGAAACCACGACACATAGCTTGGGTGCGTGTTATCAGATGGGCCAACTTATCATCTCTCATTTCTTCTAGGAGACCCAAAAGACCAGCCTTAAAGAACACCTGGGGGAAAAAAGCATTACAGAATGTCATATGTAAACACTACAAAATACAAAACAATATTTAGGACAAAGACTTATATATACCTTGGTGTGCCCAAATTTATACTGGGTGTGGTCCACATCAATGGATCCCAGAAGTTTCTCAGAAGCTTTCTTGCTATCAATGAACTGGCCCTCTGGAATGGCACTTGCATTCAGAACTTTGTATCTAGTAGGGAAAAAAAACACCACCTATAAATCTTCCTGTGTAGTGCCTAATAGTTTTTTACAATTACTTGTCCTCAGTAAAAAAATGGAACATAAATATGAAATGCTATAAAATCTCTCAATATGGGATAAGGTGGTTTGGGTGGGTCTCCTTTTAGTGAAAGATTAATAGAAGTAAATTGTATTGTTTTGTAGTCTCTTCTGTGTGAATACTCTGCTGGAGATTATTATTATTTTTTTGGTGGGGTGAGTATATTTAGTTTCTGAAGCTGCCCAGATCATTTGGGAATTGAGCAGCCTAGAAATGTGAGAAGTAAATAAATATGGCTTGTCAAGTTTTTGATAACCAATTATACCTAAAAGCAACAGGCTCAACAGAAGTTTCTTTAACTAGATTTATTATAACAAGAAAGAGACTAGATTACAAAAGCCTCAACAGTTGAAGGTTTGCCATATATATATATATTGGTCTGGGTGTCCAGAATGGAAAACTCTCTTAAACTCTAAACCATACCATTACACTGAAAAAACAAGAGAGTTCAATTCTAAGGTCATTTATATTTAATGCATTGCTCTAATGTTACAAGCCAAGGATATGTAAGAAGGTTTCCAAGGTGTCATGGGACAGGCTGGATCTTTCCTTCAAAGGTAGAAAGAGATAAATTTGTCATTGGAGGAAAATACCATGCTTGCACATCCTTTACCAGCACTCTTGCTCTCTAATGGAATGATAAACAGAACAGATTGGCCAAATGACGTAATATTTTGATTCAGCAGGACCTAAAGCCCACTCATCTCTAAACCAAGACAACGTTTACAATTTCCTTCCTGTTATTTTCAGTGGAAGAAAAGCTGTCAAAAGGAATAAAAGCCTGAAAAGGGAGAAGTGAGCAAAACTCCCCTTCATCATCCTCCTAACGTTCTATTCTGCCTATCAATATGATTGCTGTTTTCAATTAATCTAATCCTTTAATATCTTGAATCTCTTTGAATGTTAATTTAGGATAGAAGTACTCTATCACAGAGAGTTACTATGGCAGATAATTGGCATTGATAGGTAGGTAGGTAGGTAGGTAGGTAGGTAGGTAGGTAGGTAGGTAGATGAGAGAGGGGAGAGGAAGAGGAAGAAAGAGGGAGGGAGGGAGGGAGGGAGGGAGGGAAGGAGGGAGAGGGTGGAGAGAGAACACACACATAGAGAGAGATGTAAGGAACCCTATAAGAAGATCAAGCTGACCTCTGTTTGAAATCAGCATAAACGATCCTACTGGGAAATCCCTTTCTGCAAATGCGGATGCCTTCCAGGACACCATTGCATCTCAGCTGATGCAGCACAAGCTCATGATCCATAGCACCTTTCAAAAAGATGATTAAAAAAAGAATCAGGACCAAACCACATACAAAGACAAGCATTGTAAAATACCTATCACACCCTCAACAATGCCTTACCAGGTGTTTTTGTTTCATTGGGAATAATGCAACGCACAAAGTGTGGGTGAGTACTCCTCAGATTGCTCATCAGTTTGTTTAAGTTCTCCTATAGATCCAGAAAAGAAACATTTCTCTATAAAATTCCAAACAAATCAATGTATTCCTGTAAACGAAAATCATGTATCCAAACAAGCAGGGGTATAAAGCTCTATTGAATGCAAATGAATTCTAGTCATTGGGTGGATTAAAAATAAGATAAACAATAACATTCAAACTCCACAAAGACCTAACATATGCAGCTAAAGCATTATTTGATGTTTGGGCTACTTCATTTGTGCTTGCAGTGAACCAAAATACAGTTCCAGTATAATAATAGCTTATTTTCTTGATATATAAATGTCCATAATGGGACTTGGCTACATATGTCTAACTGGATATTGATGGCCTAAGTGCATATGGCTTCTTTGGGTTTGAACTTTAAAGAAGTACTAGGATTAACACCTCAGAGATGTACAGTTTAAGCAGAATGGCATGCAAAGCATCACTATACTTCTGTGATTTTTAGTTTCAGCACTGATTTGGTTCTACCAGCCAACAATATTCCATACACTTTCTTTATATCTGAATTATCCAGAAGCATGCAAAGACTCATTTTAAGTTGGGAATTCAACAATTTCAGTCCAATTCAATATCTTTCTTAAATACCCAAATGAGTTGTTGCATTATTACCGCTTAATATTTTTTTTCCTTCCTCACAAAGGAATCCAAGTATAGCATTATACCATACCCTGAAAAGTGCAGATACAGTCTGGAAAGAAGAACCCTTCTTCTTGGCAGCCTTCTTGCCCTCTAAAACCGAAATGAATAGAAAAAATAAATAAACCTTACATTTCTTGAACATTTTTTTTCTCATTCAATAAAAAAAAAATCCTTTCATTATAGTTCTCACCTTCTGCAGGGCGATCAGCAAACAGCAAAGCTAAAGTCTTCATTGAGGATTTCTGGTAGAGCCCCACTACGGTTTCATTCAAGGGATCCTTGTTCTTCTCCAACCAGCCAGTGATATTATAATCCACGGTGCCAGCATAGTGTACCAAGGCAAAGTGGGCCTCAGCCTTGCCTTTGGCAGGCTTGGGTTTCTGGAAGTTGCCTGATTTGCCAAGATGCTGGTCATAAAGTTTGTTCTTGAAGGACGTGTCTGTTGCCTTGGGGAACATGCACTCTTCTTCCAGGATGGAGAAAATGCCCATGGGCTAGAAAGAACAATGACATGGTTGCTTAGGCAGCATCTTGAGAAAATATTGAATAACATACTTCTTCAGCAAGTATATACACACAAGTCAGGGGTGAAATCCAGCAGGTTCTGGAGAACTGGTAGCGGAAATTTTGAGTAGTTCAGAGAACTGGCAAATGCCACCTCTGGCTGGCCCCAGAGGGGGTGGGAAGAGAGATTTTGCAATATCCTTCCCCCAGGAGTGGGGAGGAAATGGGGATTTTGCAGTATCCTTCCCCTGGAGTGGGGTGGGAATGGAGATTTTGTAGCATCCTTCCCGGGCCATGCCCTCCAAGCCATGCCCACCAAGCCACACCATGCCCACCAAGCCACGCCCACAGAACCAGTAGTAAAAAAAAATGTGGATTTCACCACTGACACAAGTAAAATAAACAGAGCAGAGATGTTGAAAAGAAATGAAATGTAAACATGGAGACACACTCTCTCATTGAAAAGTAGACCCCATCTTCTAAATTATACTTCAATTAGCAACTATGAATATCTAACATGATTTCATACTTATTATATGATATATTCTATATATAATTTTATTTTTATGTCAAGAATTGGTTTGAGCATATTATTATAAATTTATTAGGCTCCTGCTATAATTCTGTTTATTCTTTCCTAGGTTGTTCTTCTAATAAAGTAATTAGAAAAGCTGAGAGCTAAACTTTCTAGAAAAATAATAATAAAGTAAGGGGAGCAGTCAAAGGCTGTAATAGGCAGGACAAAACAAGATGATGGTACATGTAGTTTTAGTTGGGATTTTCATCAATTATTTTTGAGAGAAACCTAAAGCATTTCCTATCCCATCTGAAGTATGCATCAGTTATGTCTACTATAAAATGGACCTTCTCAATGAGCTCAATGCAGGCAGCCAGGTCCATGCCAAAGTCAATGAACTCCCATTCAATTCCTTCTTTCTTGTACTCTTCTTGCTCCAGGACAAACATGTGATGGTTGAAAAACTGTTGCAGTTTCTCATTGGTGAAGTTGATGCAGAGCTGCTCCAAGCTGTTATACTATAAGAAGAGAGAGGTTTGTTAAGATGAATTAAGATGAAATAAATTTGATTAAGTAAGCAAAACACTGTTCCTCCTATCTGTTAATATGTACATGTTTCTCCCTGTTTCCTTACATCAAAGATCTCAAAGCCAGCAATGTCCAGCACACCAATGAAATATTGTCTGGCTTGTTTGGTATCCAATTGTTGGTTGATGCGAATGACCATCCACAAGAACATCTTCTCATAAACAGCCTTACCCAGAGCACCAACGTTATTGTAGACCTAGAATAAGAAGACAATGGCAAAAATCACTATGTATAAGGGATTTTTTAAATTAATAATTATTCCAATCTTATATACAGTGTATAGGTCTGGGTATATATACACACACACACTCACATATACATATACATACACACACACATACATATACATGTGTGTGTGAGAGAAAGAAAAATGAAGAACAACTAAAGATATAGTAGTGCTAATAAAGTTTGAAACAATATATGAAAATATATATGAAATGAATAAGCTTTCTGGAAACTAAAAATATATCCATAAAATATTTATATAGATCTAGCTCCGTGATGGTGAATCTATGGCAGAGCCTTCTCTGCAGGCACGTCAGCGGTCGCCCCAGCCCAGCTCCACCACACATGCGCACTACCTCCCGCCGGCCAGCTGGTCTTTGGGTCTCTGCCGCGCATACGTGAAGGGCATAGCACATGCAGGGGACATGCCCGTGCATACATGGGGGGCATGGTGCATGCATGGGGGGCGCTCGCATTGCATTTTAGGGGGCCTGGAAGACTTCCTGCACCAACCTGGAAGCCAAAACAGGGCGAGGGGGGCAGGGCGCATGCACGGGGGGCATATGCAGGGGTCGCTCACAGTGCATTTTGGGGGTGCGTGCACACTTTGGGCACTTGGCACCAAAAGGGTTAGCCATCACTGATCTAGCTCAATCATTTAACATATTTTTAAATCTATCCATATAGACCATCTACTGCTCCATCTTCCCAGTTTTGGTACAATTGGTTATTTCAGTTCAGTTATAATTCTGTAAGAAACTTAGATTCTTGATGTTCTATTATTCAGGTGCCTTAGCATATTGAATACAGATAAGAAAGAAAAATGGATTTTATCATTATTATTTACAGTTTTGAATATTGACCTTATAAGTATTATAATTATAAATCCATTCGTCTTGGTGCATGCCAGGGTCTGTGAGAATTGGTTTAATGTAAGATTACCTGCTGGACAGTTTGGCCTTTGGTGACATATTCATTGCCGACCTTGACCCGGGGAAAGCACAGAGCTTTCAACAGATCTGCTGAGTTGAGATTCATGAGGTAAGCAGCCTTGTCAGCAACTAAAAATAGACAAGAAAGAGTTTAGGGTTAGAGTCTTTTTTTATTATAAATCTCACTATATTCATGCAGTATGTAATAGTTAAGTAGTGAACATTAAAATCAGACTGGAAAAAGTACAAAATGAACTTTTGGTTAGTGTTGGCTGAGTTCTACTTGCCCAATGCTGGGAATGTTCATTCTCTAAAATTATAGCTTCACCTACCAAAAAGTGATTTTTCAAAAAGAAGAAAAGTGTTTCAAGAGTATTTACTATAATATCGGTAAAAATAATGAAAACTTCCTCCTTTTTAAATACTAATAAATAGATGATAGCATAATATTTTTATGGTCTACCATCTATTCCAAATGATCAATATGAGTATCCTTCTAAAAAACACTAGGGAAGCATGGGATGTGTTTCTACAAAATAATGTCCTAGTTAATGTCCTCAATTATTTTAAATGATTTTGCCATATTTTTTTCAAATACCTTCCGTGCCGTCTGGCTCAGCCTGCTCCTCTCGCTGCTTCTGCTTGAACTTCATGTTCCCGTAGTGCATGACGGCTCCTGTCAGCTTGTAAATGGCTGTCTTTTCCTCAGCAGTGAAGCCCAGGATGTCAATGGCTTCCTATTAATTCAAGCAATAGAAAGGATTCTGTCTAACCCAGCACTGAGCCAAGTTGAGGGTTCAAACTCACTTGAAATCATTTTGGCAATTACAGTAGCACTGTCTTTGCCAGTGTTCCTCTTGGAACATTATGCCACTCATCATATGCCCAAATACCACACACACTCAAACATTTAAACCAAATATTATTGCTTCTCTAATCAAATTACAATTTTATGTTCCCGATTCTGCAAATTACTTACATCAGTTGCCATTAACTCTTCCTGATCATTAATGCTGGCAACACTGATCTCACCCTGGCTGACAAAATGGTAGTCATATGGGTTGGTAGTAATCAGAAGCATCTCTGCATAAAAAGAAGCACAAACATGATTTCATTTTCAAGCATCAGCACATTTTTAATGTTTAATAGTGGAGATAGTCCTCCAAATGGATGATTCTCCTTACCGATCAGTTCTGGCCTCTTGTTGGACATGATCTGATAAAAGATATGGTAGCTCCTTTCAGCCTTGAGCTGGAAGGTAACTCTGGACTTCTCCAGCAGATCTGGCAAAGCAATTAAGTTGAATTAGGGAAGGAAGGAAGGAAGGAAGGAAGGAAGGAAGGAAGGAAGGAAGGAAGGAAGGAAGGAAGAAAGAAAGAAAGAAAGAAAGAAAGAAAGAAAGAAAGAAAGAAAGAAAGAAAGAAAGAAAGTGAAAGAAAGGGTCAAATAAACTCACAAAGAAATATCCCTTACATGTCTCAATGTCTGCAGAAGCCAGCTTGCCAGTGGCACCAAAATGGATTCTGATGAATTTGCCCTGTGGAGAAAATAGTATTTAATTACAGTACATTTTCAATGCATTTATTTAACTGTACAATAGGATGGTACAAAGATTTCTCCTTTTAATAGCAGAAATTTCGTTTCTGGCTACAGAATGTATGGAATTTAAAAAAAAAATAGTGCTTTTTAAACCTAATTTGTCTCAGAGATTTTAAGAAAAAAAAGTGAAAGAGTTTACCATTATAAAAATACAAAAATTTTAATATGCCATATGTGAAACTTTATCTTAATAATATTCATGATACAATAATTATTAAACTTTAGTAAAAGTGTAAAATGTGAATGAATTAAAGGAGAAAAACAGTTGAGGTTTGTCTATGGAGATTCACAGTCATCCAGGTCATGGTTGTCCCATAGGAGTTGTTCAAAAGGAAGGAAAGGAAGGAAGGAAGGGAGGGAGGGAGGGAGGGAGGGCGGGAGGGAGGGAGGAAGGAAGGAAGGAAGGAAGGAAGGAAGGAAGGAAGGAAGGAAGGAAGGAAGAAAGAAAGAAAGAAAGAAAGAAAGAAAGAAAGAAAGAAAAAGAAAGAAAGAAAGAAAGTGGGGGAGGGAAGGAAGGAGGGAGGGAAGGAAGGCCAGTTGCCTTTTGAATAACAACTTTGGGACAACAGTTGAGGTTTATTATATAGGAGAAAGATAAAGTGGGTTGATATGATAGTAATGGTTGATAAAGAATATTTTTATTCTTTATCTAATGAGATGAGATGAATATGAACGTGAAACATTGCAAATGATAATTGCAAATAATTTCTTTCCTTTTCAAAGACCAGTGTCACAGTGCACCACGTTAAACTGGAAAGGAGGGCTAAGCTTCATTAAACTGATCCTGGATTTCAGTGTTCCAAATGGGATTTGACCTACGGATAGACCTCTTCATCAGCATCTATGGGGATGGGGAAGTGGGGGCAGGCAAGGAAGGACAGAATGATTGAAGTAGCATTGTCATGACAGAGGCCTTCCCCTTTTGTAAGTGCACTGTGATGTCATAGACACATCCCAAAGGGGTGGAGCTTGCAGTTCAATAACATAACACTGCTTATGTTATTTTGATGCTGCTGCGTAGGTTTGATGTGAGGCATTCTTAGCCTGAAAAACAAGTATAATAACATTGTAGCTCGTCTAGAAAGCTCCATTCCCAAACACAGCCTATTGTTTCTAATTCATTGTCATCTTTAGTGGGATGCTAAGAAGATTTGCACAAAAAGAATTATACTCCCGCACAAGGTTTGAAACTGTAACTTACAAAGCGAGATGAATTGTCATTCCTCACAGTCTTGGCATTTCCGAAAGCTTCCAACAAGGGGTTGGCACTGATGATTTGATCTTCAAGGGTGCCCTGTAAAAGTAGCATTACTAAGTCAACTTTTAAATATAATGAAATTGTCAGAAAGGAATGTATAATCTTCTCCAACAGTCGTACTTCACCTTTAACTTGCCAGTTTGCTCTGGTTCTTCCTTCTTCTTGTCAGTAGCTGCAGCAATTGTTGCGAAGTACTGAATGACACGTTTCGTGTTCACAGTCTTTCCAGCACCAGATTCTCCACTGTTAAAACAGAGTAAAAGGCCATGCTGTTAGCCAATATATTGCTCTGTGAAACTTCTGCTGACCATAAATATGATTAATGGAAGTGTACTCACGTGATCAGAATTGACTGATTCTCGCGATCTAGAAAGCAAAGAAACAAAGAAGTAATCCAAGCCAAAATAAATGTTTGGGTTAATTTTGGGTTATACTTATTAATAGTTAGAATCTGACTTGTTCATTTCTGTTATCAATCTTCAGCACGAAATCAGCTGATTTGTTGACAGTCATGTAAAGCTTCTAATATACATGCCATAACTTTTTAATTCATAGTCTTTCATGCAGTTCCTATCAGTGGTGGGTTGCCACCGGTTCGGACTGGTTCACAAGAACTGGCAGTAAAACCAGCGGGAGGCCCCGCCCACTGCCCCGGATGTCATCATCGGCGATCTGCGCATGCGATCTCGTTGGGAACCGGTAGTAAAAGTAAGTAGAACCTACCCCTGGTTCCTATGTGACTTACACTGCTTCCTTTCAAAGAAGACTCTAATACTGTATATATATAGTACAATACTGAATTATAAACATATTAATTTTATCTATTTATTTATTATTTCAATCTCAAACTCATGACTGGGTGATGAATAGTGTTAAAAGAAAATATAAAAGCCTAAAAAACAACCCACCCCCCCACCCCCCCATGCACATAAAAACAGTGACTGGGGTAAAAACAGATCTATCAGTCATGAGTCAACATGAGCAATGCATGGACTCAGCCCCATTACTAAATCCACAGATCTGGTAATAATAAGAGGAATGTCCTAAATACTGTCACAAAGCTAACTGAATTTGGTTCCACTCAAACTGAATAACCACAAACAGTTGGCCATTGTTATACTTTCTGGAAAGGTTAAAGACTCAGTGTGGAAATTCCAGAAGCCATGTCCTTCCTTTTTTCCCAACTTTGTTTTTTTTTTTTCCAGAAATACTCATCTACTTATCTGCTCACCAGTTAACATGGCCTGATACGCATTGTCAGAGATGGAGAAGATGTGAGGAGGGGCCTCTTGTCGTTTTTTCCCCCTATATGCATTAACCACCTCTGGGTTGTACACTGGCAACCACTTGTAGGGATTGACTGTGACACAGAAGAGACCTGAATAGGTCTGGAAAGAAAAGACAAGTTAGTAATTGTTTGCTTGTGGACATAAAATATTTGGTTCTGAATTCAATGATAATGTTCAGATTCTTCTTACATAAATCATCCAGGCTGCATAACGCTCTTTGAGGTTATACAGGACAGCAGGTTCATTGAGGTGGGTCATCATGGCCATGTCCTCAATTTTGTCAAATTTGGGCGGGTTCATTGGAAAGATTTGATCATCTTTAACAGTCACAGTCTTCAAGGGAACAAAAGATACTTCAGTTAAAAGCATGCAGAGGATGAGGATAACAAAGCCTTACTTTTACGTTTTTTTACTTACTTCTCCACCTGCACCTTCTTTCTTAACTGTGACTTTCCCCGCTTCCTTGCTCTGGACAGTACCTTTTACAAAGGAAACTTTAGGATCCACCACAAAGACGGATGACTTGGCATCAAAGGGCTTGTTTTGAGCTTCAATTCTCTCTTTCTCTGACTTGCGGAGAAAGGAGGCAGCAACGCCAAAAACTGCCATCTCACTGTCAGATGACATGGCTGCAGCTTAACAGGGAGCACTGGGGAAGAAAGAAACAACTCATATAGAGATCACAACTTTAATGTGCCATTTCATGCAATCTCCTACTTTGCTATCTCAGGTTATCTCAAACTACTTTGAAGAAAAGTCCTTTTCATCCATGAAAAGAATGTATATCTACTAATAAGTGGATAAGCAATTATTGCAAGAATTAGGGAATCAGGGCATGTTATGAAAAAGTTTGTGCGCTATTCAATTTCACTGAAAAATATGCACGTCTGACTGGCACACTTAACAACAGTTTATTAAATTAATCTATTTAATTGTAAATTTCCATGACATGCTGAACCTTCTAGTAACTAAACAGCCTGGATTTAAACAGCCTGGCTAAAATGTAGTTGTCCAGTTGGTGGTTCAGTATATTGGATGAACACAACCACTGAGTGTAATGACGAACAGGGTTATATGTTTCAGAATACAATACTTGTAAAGCCAATTTGCACAAATTCTGCTTCCCCTTATTTAAATAGTGATGGTCTGCAGTTTTCTCTATCATCATGAAAGCATGTGGAGAAGTTGATGAAACTGTCTGCTGGTAGGAAAAAGTAACAGATCTGAACACACTTCAAGAAAGCAAATGATAATGAAAAGGGCAAAGGCAAAGACAGTAATGGATGCTCTAGAGGTTGACTAATGACCCAGGGGAACCCTTCTGCCACTTTCTAGTTCTCCCCAAGCACATCTCTAATGACACCTACAACACATTCCCCTGACTTCATTCCTAAGGCTGTAATTTGACAGTATTGGAATAAGGATTCAAATACTACTTTTATACAGAACTGTCTCACTCAATATAAGTATCATGGAGACAAGGGGAGAAATTCTTGTTGTGTAGGCATGATTGTGCTGGGCTTAAGTGCCAGTGAAGACAGATCTTTAATGATCAGGTTCTTCCCAGCTGACACTTTTGTAATCACTATATCTCACTCTTTTAAGGGAAACTGCATTATCGTATGGGTATTCTGCATCTAATACAGATCATAATCATAAGTTTATTTGTCAAGCATATATAAGATAACAGGTAAAAGTATAAACATAATTTGAATACATGAGAAAAGTAAGTAAAAAAGGAATATTAGGACAGGGACGGTAGGCAGGCTGGTGCACTTATGCACGCCCCTTACAGACCTCTTAGGAATGGGGTGAGGTCAACAGTAGACAGTTTAAGGTTAAAGTTTTAGGGGTTTGGGGAAGAAACTACAGAGTCAGGTAGTGCATTCCAGGCATTGACCACTCTGTTACTGAAGTCATATTTTCTGCAATTGAGTTTAGAACGGTTTACTTTGAGTTTGTATCTATTATTTGCTCGTGTATTGTTGTGGTTGAAGCTGAAGTAGTCATTGACAGGTAGGACATTGTGGCAGATAATTTTATGTAAGATGCTTAGGTCAGACTGAAGTCGGCATAGTTCTAAGTTGTCTAAGCCCAAAATTTGGAGTCTGGTGGCATAAGGTATTTTATTGCAGTTAGAGGAATGGAGGACTCTTCTCGTAAAATATCTCTGGACTCTCTCAATTGTATTTATGTCTGATATGCAGTGTGGGTTCCAGACAGATGAGCTGTATTCAAGAATTGGTCTAGCTAATGTTTTGTATGCTCTAGTTAGTAGTACAACATTACCAGAGAAGAAGCTACGCAAGATTTGGTTTTTAAAAAATCCTCCTTTTTCTTTAACTAAAGATGTGAAGAGAAAACACTTTCCTTGTGAATGATAACTTTGAGAGGTTTTTGTCAAGAGCCAGTCTCTAAAAACAGCTAAACCATAAACCATGGAAACCATGGAAATTTGATTTTAGTAGGCTTACATCACAGAATAAGTTAAAAATGTATCCTACAGACCAATGCAGTCTGTGTCTCCTTTGGCCTCTAAATTTCAATTCTATTTCTCTATCTTTTCTTCATTCTAGTTGTTGTTGCAGAAATCCTAATCCCTATTGTTTGATAGGAAGAATTGAAGCTTAGTCTGTATTGGCAATGCAGAAGACCACTGTTATTTTGAGTTTAGTGACATATTTTTATTTCTCCTTCATATTAAGAAAAGTCTAGAAGTTTAGAGCTCATTCTTAGCTCTCCTGCATTGTTTTTTGCTCTTGCTTGCTGAATAAAGGAGAAGGGATGAGGATCTTTACATAGCTGCAAACCTGTGAAATTTTAGACTTTCTGTTCCCATCCCAGAATCATGTGGTGCCTAGTCAAGATCAGGTCTTACAATCTTATCCCTAGCAGGGTTATTAAATCATGGTGAAAGGTTTTGATAAACATCACGGGGTTGTTGTTGTTTGTTGAAAGTTTCTGCACAGAACCTAGCATTGGGCACCTTGGAAATGAGATACCCGGGGGGTGGAGGTGGGGGAGGAATCACTGCCATTGTCATTAAGGAGCTTCTTATAAGAGATTTGGATATCATCTTGCTTGGTATGTTTGCTTTTTATGTCATGCTTTAAATCTGTTTACTACAGTTAAATAATAAAGCTTAACATCTCTTTATTCCCTGGTATGCTCATCTGTGGATCCAAAAGGACCAGTTCCCTGGATACCCGATCATAGCCTTGACTCTTGGCAAAACATAGGCCTACAATTTGGATCAAGCTCTCCATTTATGTGAAACAAAGCAGCTTTAAAGGCAGGCCTACAACCTCAGCTGGAAAACAAAATAGTCTATTTTGAAGTAAAGAAACAAAACACAACAAAATTTCAGCTATGTTTTTTAAGACTCAGTCAAAAGTGAAAGGTCATTGTAAATCCATCTGACAACTAGCCAAATATGAACATTCAAAGTGATTCCATTATTGGGGTTGTTGTTTTTTTAATTGCCACTCTTCGTCTTTTGTGAGAATAAGCTGGTTTGCAGACTCCTGCCACATGCTTAGAGGAGCAGGCAATGCTCATAAAGCTTCTCTAACAGATGTCAAGACCAAACACCAGTAAAAGATCAGACCTTCCAATCTGAGCAAAATCTCTACAAAAGGCGTCTTGCATGGTATTAGTAAGGAAGACTCAAAACTGTCTGTTCAGCTCAGCACCCAGAAAACAAACTCATTGACTCCCTCAAGAGCGAGTATAAATACCCTCTTACCTCCTGATGAAGAAAATAGTTGGAATTCAGGCTCAGCACTGGCCAATGCTGCAAAATAAAAAGGTCAATCTCTTCTTAGTGATGGTTTGGGTTTTGTTTATTAAGCCGTTCAGCTACAAGCCACTGATTACAGCTGAATGAATAGATTTGAGATCCCTCTGATCCAAGTAAATCCTCTCACTTTAACAACCAGGCATAAGAATCAACCAGTATGAATGGAATGTATGGGTGCTTCACCCATTCAGACCTTGCCACCGCTGCCCAGCACTTACCTACTACTATCTTAAGAAGGACAAGGCAGGTTTGGTCCTTGAAACACTTTTATACTGTTGGATGAACATAAGAACTATCCCATGCCCTCCCCATCGCCATTCTTCACTGGAGGCATTTTTGGCTAACCTTTTCCAGTAAAGCATTGTTTGGCAAACTTGACTAAAGACATAATTGTCATTTGACATAGCTGGATATAATTAGAAATATTTGATGTCTCTCCTACTATGTGAGTAAATGCCCTATAAATAATGTCACCAAGATCTAAAGGAGAGAATCTGGACTATTCAAGAAAGCCAGAGCATGGAATAAGGGCCTCTTAAGTTCCATTACTTATTGGCATCCTAAACACAGATTTTGGTCCAATATACCGGTTCAGGTCATCCGGCAACAAAAATGGGGATCTTCGTTGGGAAGTACTTATGAAAAAATATTTGCAAAATGAATCTCAAATCTCAAAAATGATTTTTAAAAAATGATAAATATTCTATTATTGTTGTAAGTATTTCTGGAATTGCTCTTCTAATACCTTGGCAAAGCAAGTGTTCCAACTTAAGACTGATTTATATGACCATTTGATGCAGAAGCAATTTATAGTCATCTTATATGTATGCGTAATGCAGCAGAAGATAACATTTTGCGCGCATGAAGCTTATCACTATGTTAAAAACACGCACTTAAAATATATTGTTCTGCATCTCTTTTAATATATTAAAATATAAACATTTGGGGTTCTTCTGTGATGTTAAATTTACTATTTTACTAAAGGTTATAAGAAACACATATTTTAGAAGTGTGTACATACCTAGTAAGATATTGTATGTAACAGAAGAAGTTGGATGATAAACCACAACTATGCATCTACCATTAAGAAATATTTATGTGGGACTGTGTTGGCACCCACTTATAGTGGAGTCCTTGGTGTTCCCTGAGCTTGATTGTTTTCTTGCAGACATTTCATTACCTAACTAGATAACAGCTAGGTAACACATAGTGCTAGAAAGGAATAGGGTTTTCTCTCTCTTTATATACAATGTCTTGTCCTATGGTGGTGAGAGAGTCCTTTTCTTCTTGGTAGCTCCTTGATTATTGTTTACTGTTTGTTTGTCTGAGTTGATAGTTCCTTCATTGTTTACTGCTTGATTGTTAGACTGGTATTAATCCTGGTATTAATCTCTCCTTATATTGGTATTGATTGCTGATGAGGAGATCCTTTTGTTTGCTTTTTAGTTTTTTGATTGTCTCTAACACTGCCATATATCAAAAAATATTTCAGAAACAAACAACAGCTTATTACAACCACATGACATCGTAGCACACAAACCATTTAAAGTTCTGCAATAATGATAGTAAACCAAAAGCTCCAGTAGCCCCAGAACAAAAAATGGAAGTTATTTATAATATACAGTGTAAGAATTGTAACAGCCACTATTAAACACAGACAGGAGGAAGCGTAACAGAATATTTCCATGAACTCAAACTATCAGTCCAAAAAAAACATGGTGAAAGCTCCTTAATTTCACAACACATAGACAGATTTAAGCATAGTTTCAACTGGGAAATTGTGAGTATCTTAGACCAAGCTAAATTGAAAAATGCTAGAGAATTCCTGGAAGCCTGACACTCCAACAAATCAGCCATCAACAGGCACATAGAGATAAACAACATTTACATACGATTCAAAAGAGACAATATATACACTGCTCTGTATGTGATTATGACTTTTATATATACCCGCTGAACAAATATATGTAGATGAAAATGGTAGAATTCTGATGGTGGAAATAATAGACAATAATACGAAAGTCCTCTTAGTAGCTATATACGCTCCAAATAACAATCAAAGTGACTTTTATAGAAAATTGCATATGAAAATAATTGAATTGGAATATGACAATATCTGTATGATGGGAGATTTTAATGGTATAGTGCATGAAAATAAAGCAATAAGACATAGTAGGAAAACATTACCAAAATCCTTTTTTAAGATGACTGATGAAATAAACCTAAAAGATGTATGGAGAGACAGAAATGGGAAAAACAGACAATATACCTTTTACTCGGACAGACATTTATTGTGGTCTAGATTAGATATGATATGGACAACAATGGAATTGACTTTGAATATAGAACAAGCAGAAATAGAAACAAACATATGGGCAGACCACAATCCTGTGACACTCACTTGGAAAGGATGAAAAAGAAGACTTAGATGGACTTTAAGTAATACAATAGACAATAGACAATAGTACAATAATACAATGTACAATAGACTTTGTACAAAAAATGGAGAGAGAGTTGGCTTTTTTTTTCAAGGAGAATAAGAAAGAAGATACATCGACACAGAAATTGACTTAACTTTATAAATGAAAAAGTTATCTGGTGTTCTGTGTTATTTAATGATCACATCTATTTTTGTCTTGCAAGTAATACCCAAGTAATATATTTGTAACAGGGAGGGATAGTGCATAACAGTAACACCCGAGCACCAGACTCAAGCCCAGTTTGGTATGTTCTAAAAGATACAAATGCGGATAATTGAACTGAATACAGTCCATGGTAAAGGGGTCAGAATTTCCAAGTGTTTTTCATTTTTGGTGAGTATTATTTTTGTCTTTTAACCAGGTAAAATCTGTTTTATACATACCTGTTTTTAGATGTCTCTCCAACTACAAGGGAATAAAGAAGAATCGAATCATGAAAATAAAACAATGAAAATTCAGATCAGATTAAAAAACAAGACATTTACTACATGCATACATAAATGCATTGTACTTCTATCCAGCTGTTATATTCTTATTAAAATCCCTGTGATATTATCTGAGAGGCTGGCTGCATAATTTGGATTCACTTAATACCTTGGCATCAGTTCAGAGAGTAGCTAGAGATGGATGCCATTTTCAGGAGTCTTTGAGAAGTTCTAAGAATCACTGAGGAAATCTTAACAGCTCAAAAAATTAAAACCCATTTGAATTATTGAGGCCAACATTTTAGGAGCAATCAGAAAACCAGGAGCCACCAAACAAGGTGTCACCATCCAGCAGCAAACCAAAGGAAGATGTCTCTGCTGGGATTTCTCAGATGAGACTTTTATTATATAATCATTCCACTTTATTCATCAAATTACAAGGGTCCAAACAGTCTTCCATTTGTAATTTCTTGTCAGTTCCTCCTTTTTTCTACCTCCCAAAAATGGATTAAATGTGGACTACTAGACTAAGTATTGTTTTCAAAACATATGTCAAAGTAAAACGTTCTCAGACCATTGACCATCCTTTTTCTTCTTTTTGAAAAGACATGTTACTCTCAAAAACAGGGAAGTATTTTTAAAAAATCATTATACCATCTACTTGGTATCCCCATGCCTATTAAGATAAATCATTTGTTGTAACACAAGGCTAGCCTGGAGGCTGTGCAGAGGTGAGATGAACTGGGAAGATATGTCCATAAGAAGATGTGGAAGGCAAAATGAGAAATTCAAGAGAACAAGTTAATTAATTGAACCATTTTGATATGATGTTTGAATCAGATATGACAAATACAGCTAATACAAGTAATTGTTTTTCATTTCTAGTCCTTTCCAGGCATTTTTTGGCCATCACAAGATGAAGAAGAGCAAGATGTCAAGTTATGAAGGTCAACAGCTAAAAGCGTATCACTTTCTAATGACTGATAAAAGGGAAGTGCTTTGTGTTAGAAACAAAGTAGTGTATGATTTGAA
Source organism: Pantherophis guttatus (assembly GCF_059756535.1). Taxonomy (NCBI): domain Eukaryota; kingdom Metazoa; phylum Chordata; class Lepidosauria; order Squamata; family Colubridae; genus Pantherophis; species Pantherophis guttatus. Next base: position 166,987,099 of record NC_142064.1, read on the forward strand.
AATGCTTCCCAGGCATTTCAGACTTCTGCTGAATCCAACACTTTCCTGCTCTTTGGTGAATGAATCCAACTTTTTCAGACTTCTGTTACAACTTAGAAAAAAAAAAAGATTGTAATGTTTTAAGACTCATCTTAATTTGAATGAGTGGATTATTTAAAGCAGCAGCATTTATAAGCTGATATAGAAATTAGAAAAAAGGCCATATTCTTTTAATGAATAGAAGATTCGTGCTTGGAACATGTGCAAAATACATCTTCCAATCATTTTCAAAACATGTGAAATGATTGTATAGTGATATGATTACATTGGCTTCTCTCATTCCCATTTTTTTTGGCAGACTTCCCAAGAGGAAAATATTTAAGGTTTAAGGAAGTGACACATAAATAGTTCTCTAATTTCCAGAAGCTCTATACTGATGGAATTTAACTTAATCCCCTTTGGAAAATTTATATCAGTTTTACAACCTGTAAGGAAGTGTAACCATTGGAGTATCTACCAATAGGTTGGCTGGACACCAACTTTGTAATCTGTAACCACCAATACTACTTTTTTCAAATTTTCAATTTTTTCAAATTAAATTTTAAACAAACTTTTACAGTACCTTGGTACTCAACTGCTTTGAAACTTTCCAAGTTAATTGGTTCCAGGAGGCATGATTAGTACAAAAAATGACAATTTTCCCATAAGGAGTAGTGTACTGAATCACAAGGTAGCTGATACCAAATTCTAGCTTATGCTTATGTTGAGTACCAAACAATGAGTACCAGAACAAAATTTTGCATCAAAATGCATTGAGTACCAAATTCCAGAACAGGTTAGAATTTTGAGCTCTATTTAGCACCTCTAGAAGAATACTTTCTTTTCAGAAATGAATTGCAAATTGTCTACAGTATATAAGGATGCTGGCACTGTAAGAAACCATGGACCAAGACATTCTGTTGAAGTTTTCCCCCTTCCAAATATCTCTTTCCTATAGGCATACCCAGTTCTGGGTACAAAAATCCAGAAAGCGATTAGGAAGGATTAGCAAAGTGTTACTATAGCAAAGCTTACTATACCTCCTTGTTGACATCTAATGATTGTCCATGTTTTTACCCTTCAGAAATAGTAACTCTGCTTTTTCATGGCACTCATAATTTTATGTGGAAATACAAATATACTTACAGATATAAAAAGGACCATTACTTGTCATCTGTTACTTCTATTTTCTGACTCTTCCTCATGGCTGCATTAGACTGGTATCCTCCAAGCAAAAGTTGAGAGAGCACTATAAATCATAATGCCTTGACATTTAGCTCTATTCTGCCTCAGGAAGAAGGAGAGTGACAGGTTTGTCCCTTAGACTTTTAACGGGAGAGCATTTAAGGAAAGGCAATTGGTGAATTATCCTGGCTTCATTTCCAACAAGTTTCAGCTGCAGGTGGAAAAAGCAAGTGCCACATGTTTTCCTTAATATGCAGGAAAGCTGGGATGAATGTGTGTAGGAGAATATCTGGAATGGAGGCTTAAAGCCATTTTTCAAATTTCCCAAATGACCTGCCTGAAGTGTGGAGATGTTCTACATATTTGTCCTCTCAACTGTGCTTTTCCAAATACAGAAGGTGCATGGGGTGAAGAAAGAGAGAGATCTTCCTCCCCCATTTCCTCGTTCCTCCTCCATGCCTGGGATCTATCATCAGGCTAGCCAGCATAGAGGTGAGGAATTGAAGAATAGGTAGGAGTGATCAATATTAGAGAGCTCCACCTTCAAGACCTACTGAGGAAGAATGGATGCAGGTTTTGGGTCTGGCTAGTCTAAAGAAAAGAAGAATTAGGGGAGACATGAGAGCAGTATTCCAGTATTTGAGGGGCTGTCACAAAGTGGGGGGGTCAAATTATTCTCCAAAGCACTGGAATTAAGGAGAAACTTCCTAACAGTGAGGACAATAACCAGTGGAACAGCTTTGTCTTTAGAAGTTGTGGGTGCTTCATCACTGGAGGTTTTTAAGAAGAGACTGGACAGTCACTTGTCTGAGATGGTATAGGGTTTCCTGCTTGAGCAGGGGGCTGGACTAGAAAACCTCCAAGGACCTATTCTATTCTATTCTATTCTATTCTATTCTATTCTATTCTATTCTATTCTATTCTATTCTATTCTATTCTATTCTATTCTTGACAAATCCTCCAAGACATCAGCTATGCCCTCTGTAAACAAGATCCCTGCCTTTCCTAGTTGGTGGAAGCTTCCAGAGAAGTGACAGGAGCTATGGTCAGAATGTAAGGGAGGGTGTAGTGCTTCTAACTTTGAAAAAGGCAGCATGTGTCCCCTATCAAAGAAATATTGCTGTAATCTGGATAATTCGGAGAACTGTTATCCAATCTCCAGCTTCATTATAAATTCATTGAGAAAGTGGTAGGGCTGTGGAAGACCCCGAAGGAAACAAACAATCCTTCCTCTTTTCAGACAAGTTTATGGCCAGACCACCAAAACCCATTGATCACTCTCATGGATGGTCTTTAATGAGACTGTAACCCTCCTGGTCATCCTTGTCCACAACTGCCTTTGTTACCATTAACCATGGTATCTTCCTGAACCATCTCCAAAGATTGAGAGCAGAAGCCATAATGTAACAGTGGTTCTCCTCCTTCTTTCAAAGCCAGTTTAATTCAGTGTTAGTGGAAGGGGAAAATTTGAGCCCTAAGCCTTCTTGCAGGATGACGCAGGGTTTGCACTGCATCCACTGCTATTTAACATGGGGAAGCTGATCAATTGACATGGAATCAGGAATCATTAGCATGCTTGTACATTACAAGCATTCTGAGCTAAAAAATGCAAGTATTCCTTGTTTAGCAGCTGCCTCAGGTAGCAACCGTTCACAAATACAATGGTAATAAGCAGTAGTAAAAAGGTGTTTAAAATATAGACATATATTTTCTGACCAATGCATGCATTTTCTCCTCCTGACAACAATGTACAACAAAGTGAAAGTAATGCTGGCTTTGTTGCACGAGAGAATTTTATCTTAATCAGATCACAGCAATTAGCAATCTTTGCAGCATCTCTCTCTGTCTCTCTCTCTCTGTCTGTCTGTCTGTCTGTCTGTCTGTCTCTCCCTCCCTCCCTCTCTCTTAAGCAACTGTGTCACTTAGGACCATTTTGTTAGAACCAATAGTAATTGCTAAACAAAGATTACCTGTATTGGTCCTTGGATCTCTTAATGAATGCAATCTTTGTCACTATCCAACATTTGAACAAATCAACAGGCATACAAATTTATTCCAAGGAACTCTAGCTCTTTACAATTTCAGCCAGTTTTCCTGGGTGAAAAGTTTGGAAGACATGGCAGGTGACAGAATTGCAGACTTATCTAATGCACAGAAATGAAACTCCACTCTTCCGCAGAGTGCCACAACTGAACACTTTCTTTTTAGGAACAGTGACCAGCCCTTGTTCCACTGCAGCTACAGTGCTCACAAACTTGGCCTTGTCATGAACACTATGAAATTGGTATGTTCCTGATGTTTACCCCTGTTATTTTGCTTGCTATATTAATCTTTACTAACCTGCTCTATCTCCAAAGTTCTCACGGCAAGTAAACCCAAGAAAATACAGAAAGTTACTTTTACTGAGATAATTAGAACTGCAGAAAAAACAATTTCTACCAAGCTGCCTTCCATTGAAGACCTGTATACTGCACGAGCCAGAAAGAGGGCTGTGAAAATATCTACAGACTCCTCACATCCTGGACATAAACTGTTTCAACTTCTACCCTCAAAACATCGCTATAGGGCCCTGCACACCAGAACAACTAGACAGAAGGACAGTTTTTTTCCCCCCAATGCCATCACTCTGCTAAACAACTAATTCCCACAACACTGTCAAACTATCTAGAAAGGTAGTATTACCATCATTATTCTCATCTCCCCTATTACCTAACTCCTTATCTTCTTATGACTATAGTAAGAACTGAACAATACTAAGTGTTGTACCTAATGTTTTATGATGAATGTATTTTTACAATGACTATGATAATGATCTATCATTATTGTTGTATGTACACTGAGAGCTTATGCACCGGAGACAAATTCCTTGTGTGTCTAAACACACTTGGCCAATAAAGAATTCTATTTCTAATTCTAATTGAAAGTTTGTGTGAGTCCTATGGTTATTCATATATGATATTAGGGGGATATAATTCCAAACAAGGTCTAAATCTTTTCAAATTATTTTAAAAACTATTCATCATGTGTAGCAGCATGGAGCTCTCCTTCATTTCCATTCCCATCGTCCACAATCCCTGTAAATATCAGCAGGTAGAAAGAAAATTCAAATACCCTGTAACAAAAGAACGCTAAGACTTAAGACAGTTTATTATATAATTTATTTATAAGGATTGCCTGGATTTAGGATTGTCCCTGAATATTAACTTGTAAATATACATCAGACACCAGTCACAAATTACAACAACTAAGGAACATGACTTTCTGCTTCTTGCAATTACTCACCCCTCACCCACTCCTGTAATGTGAGAAGCAACTGCTTTTTCATAGCCTCAACCAGGGAACCTGTCAGTATTGCCAAAAGTCAAGGCGATCAAGGTTCATATTAATGTCAATCCCTTGACATTGGTCTTGATTGCTGGCAATTTTATATTATCTACTGTTTTTAATAAGGATTTGCAATTGCATGAATAGCTAGATCTTGCTCTATATGTATATATTTTTAATGTGTGCAAATTATTCAATACTGAAATTCTACACTAGTGGAATACTTGGTTGAACACTATTTCTGAAGAGTTAAACATTGTTTTGCAAATCATTTCAGGCAGTGAAAAGTTAATTATTAAAAGTCATGGGCCGATCCGTGTAAGTTTACACAGATAGAAAAGTACCATAAATGTCACTGAATCCTTTTTCTGCACAACTGCAGTGCAGTTTGAGTTTAGTGTTTTATCTAAAATATTTAGTTTTGGAAAAAGGCCAGAAAAGGCCTTAATATATTGCTTATTATGAGTGGATTTTGAATTGTCTAAAACTGTAGAATGCAGTATCTTCAATTAAAGCATCTTTATAGTTCACCATTTGCCCCAGACCTATTTGTTAAAAATCCTGAGTTACCATCAGAACTGAAATGTTTTTTGAATGGTTACAAATCTATAGGAACAAAAAAAAGTTTTTGTTTTTATAGACAGTTCAGGAGAAAATGTGGTCTCTTCATAATAACAGAAAACTCCACTGAATCATATCAAAAGCCTGTTAATGTCAGCATCCCATTTCTGTATTGGCCAATTTTGCACATGGGGGAAAGTCCAGAAAGAAGACATGAAAACAAGTATACTCTTGTACTATTTTTTTTCCAGAAACTATATTGCTTCTGATCCCTGAGGTAATATATAGCAATCATTGTAATTAGCTGCGATTATCCTCATTTATGTATCAATTTCTGTTTCAAAGCTGTTCAGCTTGATGCCATGCCATCACACATCTGATGATCCATCGGCATTCCTTTCACTGGGCATTGATAGAAAATGATACTTTTCATTTGCTGTGTCTGCTCCATTGCTAGTTAACATCAGGGGTCAGTACTGCGAAAGAAAGAAAGAAAGAAAGAAAGAAAGAAAGAAAGAAAGAAAGAAAGAAAGAAAGAAAGAAAGAAAGAAAGAAAAGAAAAACAGTTTTTCATTGCAGAACAGGATGTTATGATACACAGATCTTGACTGAAAAATTGTATTGATTTATCATTCAATTGAATCGTTTTCCAATAACAAAACTCCAATCAAAATAGCCTAATCAAATACATACTTTAAATAGTAGAACTGATTTTCAGAATTAAAATGTTATTTATATATAAATATGGGAAGATGCCACCACAGTACTGTTCTTGCTTTTAGTTTTCTAGTTTTGTACCTACTGTAATCTTGTTAATATTTTAATATTTATGACTTTAATGGTAAGCTGCCCAGAGTGATTTTATAATGTGAGATGGGCAGCATGTGAATTTAATAAATAAATAATATCAATAATATGGGATAAAAGCAGATAAAGCTTGGGAATTATTGAGATCTCTGAAATTAAGTTGAACTCAGGTGAGTAGTGAATGAGGTTCACTTTGGTTGATACTGGGATTGTAGCCCTGATCCAACTGCTACTTAATATTAGTGGAGAGAAGGAACACTGCTTGCAGTGGCTACATGCTTTTTCCTGCATAGCTAATAGCAGGTTTAGGTAGACTATCCTGCCTCTATGATTGATATGAAATTACTTCCCCAAGCAGAGGAACATATGAAACAATTACTGTGCAGACTATTGGCTGATCCACCATCCCCCAACCCTGCCAGAACATGACTCTGATAATCAGTTTTATATGACATGTCTGCATGAAACGGATACAGCCAAGGCAGTTTAAAGTTAGTTTAGCAGATTAAACTGGCATTTACTGCCTTCTTTACACATGTTAACCATGGACGTGATCCAGTAGGCTTCGGTGGTGATTATGTTGATGAAGTAGGCAGGAAGTGGAACCTCTTTAACTCTGATTGGACAGTTTAAGCTGCCTCTTCCCCTCCAGTCATTGGAAAGTGCCCACTATGATCATTTCAGCTTGAGCAATAGTAGAGAGAATACACCTGGCTTTCTCAGAGGCATTTGCTTAACCAGTGCTTTCTGAAATGCAGGCTTTTTATAAACACAGGCTTAGTGCTCTTATAAAAGAACAGTACACTGGGCATAAATATAAGATTCATGCACTGTTGAGAGAACACTAATCCTGTGTTGCACAGAAGGTTTATTTAAAGAGAGAAACAGAGACATCCAGGTTTTGCCAGATGTGTGTCACTGGTTCTGCCACCAATGAATACATCGCAGGTTGTCTGCTACTTCTGTGGCTATAATTTTGTGTGTGTGTTCTCTTTGGATAGTAGTGCCATTTTGCTGACTGTATGAATCACTTCTGGGTGCTAACAGCCACAAGCACTTGCAACCATCACCACCATTCCCTTTCAGCACCAGCCAAGGACAGAATTCACTTTTTACTGAAGGCTGACTGCTTTCAACTCACCCGCCTCCTCCCTACCCTTTAGCTGAGCTGTTTTGAAAGAGATCTAGCATATTTTTTTTTAGACGAATGCACATACAAAAGGGTGGGACTTGGATTGCAAGGTTGCACTCACCATCTTGTAGTATTTAATACATGCAGTTTAGTTTTCCAAGCTTTCGGACTCGTGCTAGAGACCATCACATTCTGGTGACAGAGAGGTCCCCTGCGGAGGGGCTCCAGCATGAGTCCAAAAACTTGGAAGACTAAACCTCTGGTCCCAGTGACTGACCCAGATTGGATCCCACAATATTATTATATTTACCTTAATTGATACATATACCTCATGGATGGCCAAACTGTGACTTATTGGGGAAATTGTCAGGCGGCTAAACCAGATGTTTTAATCCCTCTCTTCCTCTTCCCAATTAAGGGGGTTTGTAGGCTTTGACTGCTGATACTTGATAGCACAGGAAATGAAGCTAAGGCAATGCACAAACTTTTTCCCCCCTCACTTTGGATAGCACCTCTCATCAAACTCATTGTTGAGAGCTTCAAAGAGCTTCAAAATGAAAGCAGAACAATTTATGTCAGCACACTTTGCCTCTTGCTTACTGATTTATTTCTGTACGTGTGCATGGTAGTCAGGTATGAAAACAAACACCACAAGAATGATTGGAATTTTATTGTTGTAGGTTATAATAACAGAATCTTGGAAACCTGCCAATTTTCCTCTTTCCACTCCTGTACCATGGAGAATCAAGCTGATATTAGTTTCAGTCTGGTTCTTGCATTGGGATGTTGTTTCCTTATCTCTTTTATGTGTCAGTGGTTACTGCATACAAAGGAAAGGAAAGGAAAGGAAAGGAAAGGAAAGGAAAGGAAAGGAAAGGAAAGGAAAGGAAAGGAAAGGAAAGGAAAGAAAGGAAAGGAAAGGAAAGGAAAAGAAAGGAAAGGAAAGGAAAGGAAAGGAAAGGAAAGGAAAGGAAAGGAAAGGGACATTGAACTAATTTACTAGGATAGTTATATTGACAAGGTATTTGTCAATATTTGTAAGACAATCAGGAACTGTGAGTGAATATTTATTTATTTGTTTATATTTCATACTACTTAACCACCCATCTACCTCAGAGAGAAGCTCTGGATGGTTTATAATTTAACCAAAAAAATTAAACATGAAAATCAGAATAATTTAGGGTTAAAATAATTAAAATTATAATTCATTATATGAATACCATATGAAATATTGGGGTGGATAGAATTTAGATTGATACACATATTGCTCTTTAATATTTTTATTTACTTCTAGAAATGATCTCTTGTCACTTCTATTTCAATTAGATCTACAACTGCACTTCCAGGAAATGAGAGCTTCAGCATTTCAGATGCAGATGAATACAAACAATTGACTTGGTTTCTTCATAATCAGTTTCATACATAAAAGTCCAACCACTGTCACTTGCTTACAATATTTCAAAGTACTTACCCTGGGTAATAAGAGATGCTTTACATTTCTTTTGTTGATTTTTTTTTTCAAAAAAATCGAGTGATTTGAAGCGATACAGATAAATTCTTACTGTCTTCAGTTCTGTACCTGATGCTTTATAAAGCTATCAACCTTCATTTCCAAGCATTTCAAAATCTATTAATGTAACAATTCTTTTTACAAAGATCTCACCTCCATAGAATGAACCATAAAATTATCATTTAAATGACTTATTATTAATTTAATTAGCCATGCAGAGGCTAATTAAAATGTAAGAAATACATTTTCCTGTTGTACACGTTCCATACAATTCCTCCCATTTTGTAGCTTCTTGTTTGACAGCCTTTTCAGTTGGGTCAAAGGACTGGGCAACAGGGCATGGAGGGAGCTGTGATACAGAAGTTTGCATAAATAGTGGTATTGCTTTCTCACATCTTTTCACCTCCGAGACACATCAGATCTTACATTACTGCGAAAGTCCTCATTTGGGGCTGATAAGAAGGGGGCCTCTCCTAGCCTCAGCATCAAATAAACTGATATCCAGCTGAGATGTGATTTTTTTTTCTCAAGCTGTTGAAAGAAATGAATGAGTTTTTTGCCCGCTTTAATGGTACTGAAATTCTCACAAGAAAATGCTGAAGAAATCATTCTCTCGAACCAAGCAACAGAAAATAAGCTGAAGGCTCTGAGGTTTTTCAAGGGACAAGTTACAGGTTTCCAAACAGGTATATTGTCTCTGATTGAGTAACACTGGCACATCAGCCTTCTTCAAGAAGTCACCTCAGATTTGTCATCTCTTAGGATAGTCCGGGATCTTTATCAGTTGTGATGTGCCAAGTTTGTGCCTAAAATTATTCAAGTTGCTAAACAGACTTGTCTACTCTAGTTTATGTTCCTAACAGAGTACAGGATTATGCAGATCAAGTTTCCAGTTGGCATACTGAGCAATAATAGATAATCATGAAAGAGGGGTCTCCTTAAGATTGTTTTGGTATCTGTATCAGTCACGGCTCAGAAGAGTAGACTTGTATCATGAAAAAGATTTTTATGCTCCTATTTGTCATCCCATATTCCGTCCTCCAATTGACACCTCTGGAAGAGTCAATGTTTATATGCCATGAAAGAGACGTATCAGAGAAATTGTTGAATATTAGGAGCATTTTAATGCAAATCTTGAATGTAATGAAGAAAATAATTAGGGCTGACATAATAGTTGACTTTCAGTACTTGAAGGACAGTCATAGAGAAGAGGGGGTTGACTTATTCTCCAAAGAACCTGAAGTAGGACAAGAAGGAATGGCTGGAAGTTCATTAAAGAGTGATCCAACCTGGAATTAAGGAAACATTTCCTGACAGTAAGAATAATTAGTCATGGAACAGCTTGCCTCTGGAATTGTGGGTGCTCCATTGCTGGAGGTTTTCAAGAAAAGATTAGAACTCCATTTGTCCAGAATGGTATAAGGTTCCTGCCTTAAGCAGGGGTTAGACTAGAAGACCTCCAATGTCTCTTCCAGCCCTATGATGCTATGTTTCTATGTTTCAACAATGAAGTGGTATGTGCAGCAGGGTTAAAGAGGTCGAGATGGAGATCAGCAATACTGTGGTATTACACTACAAGCACTGAGTCTTTTCTACACATATAGCAAATTTCTGTGAATGTTGTGGCAACAATGGATTCTGGAATTCAATTCAAAGCTCAAAATACAATAATGCTTAGTGAACCTGTTTTTTAAAAAAAGGATTCAAAGACACATTTATTAATTTATATCCCGCCTTTACCAATAATTCAAGACGGGAAACCTTAGTGTAAAATGTAAAGTATACAAGATACGTTTAAAACACTTAACATTAAAAGTTATTGAAGAAATATTTAACCATTAGTGCATTCTCTCAAACAGGGTTGTCTTCTTTATGAAAGTTGTAGTCTCATTTTGTAATAAGAGGAGCTTACAGAAAAAAGGATGTTCTATCTGAAAATGGAATTATCACTATACAAATAATAGTTACATATCTCACCATGGACAGGAGATGTGATCCTTTGTTGGTTCCTGGTGGCAGTTAGTCCAGGTGGAAAAATACAGGTCTAGATTAAATTCCAGAAAAATGGAAGAGGGCCTTCATATGATGCTTCTTGAAATGACGTTTTGTAGAACCAGAGCCTTTGCTGATGATCTGTCAAGCCCATGCTCAAAGAAGACCAATTCTATATTTATTTTCATCTGATGGACAGAATCTTGTCAAACTAAAACTATACTATTCTAACTTAGTAGATATATGTTGAGGGATTCTAAGATGTGGTTACCTTAAACCTCTTCCCTACACCCATCCACTCTGGACTGCACAGAGTCTAGGCCTGACTCTGGGGAAGCTCTATGTTGCTAAAACTCTTTTCCACTGATTCTCCAGATGCATATTCTATCACGTGATCACTCATGTCTCCGTCACTTCTTGTCTGGATTATTGCAATTCACTATATATGGGGCTGCCCTTGAAGACCATTCAGAAATTTAGGATGCTGCAGCCTGCATAGGAGAATACCAAGGCCTTCTCCAGGAACTGCAGTGGACCTCACTCCATTCCTAAGAGGTCCGTAAAGGGGGCGTGCATAAGTGCACCAGCGTGCCTACCATCCCTGTCCTACTGTCCCCATTTATTTGTATTCATTTCCTTCGTTCATGTCCATGTTCATATTCATACCTGCTATCTTGTACATGTTTGACAAACAAACAAACAAACAAATAGAGTTGTAAAGCCCTATTCAAAACCCAAGAATCTCCAAGACTGTTTATTCAGTGAAATCATGGAGAAAAGAATTGTTAATTAATATTATCTTAATACTAATTAATTATTAAGAAGGATGACATCTTTAGGGGCTCTGTTCTAAGCCTTCTTGGTGAAGGTCTCCTTCTTTGGAATAACTTTTCCTTTGCATATTTGGACTGCTTTCTTTTCATTATGCTTCTGAAGAACAAGACTAAAAAACTGGCTCTTTTGGAGGATATCTGAGGTCAAGATGGAAGTTTGTATTTCTCTGCAGTGTTGTTAGGGATCGTTAGGGATGTTAATTATTTTTAGTTCTTATTGCTATTAATCCTATTAGGGGATTTTGTAACCCACTTGGTCTTTTTCAATTGATGTTTAGAACATGGTAAATAAATAAACTAAAATCTGAGTCTGAAGCTTGGAGGAGTTTTGTCTAACAGCTTAGAACCACTTCATACTTCATGAAGCAATATGTCCCTAAACACCTTGGTAATGTGCCAGGAAATTATGGCCAATGACAGGTTACAATCTCTGACACTTATTCAAAGTGTTTAATGGAACATGTTTTTCCTCACACTTCATGTATTTATTGCAGGAAATACTAATGTTGTGCCAATGTGTCCAGCTGTGATGAACAGCAAAATGCATCTAGCATCCTTCTAGGAGGAATGGCTGATTTTCAGTTGCCCAGCAAAATATTTAATCTCCACGCACTCTAAGTTTCTTTCAGTATGTCTATTCTCAACCTTTTTCTAGCAGATGGTGTAGACTGGTCAATGTTTTACCCCAGAGGAAGTTAAACACTCACAGGAGCTGACATGCTTTGAAGTTACAATATCATGAGATGAAAGATGGCCAGGCCATTCAGAGTGAGACCTGAGGGGATGCAACAGTTGCACAGCTGGCAAAGAGGTGACCTTTGAAGAACTGCCCAACTTTTCCATTTGCAAACAGGACCAGATTTTTAAATACTTGTCTAATTTAAAGAAAATCCAAATTTCTCTATACGTCTTTAAAAGAAGAAACGGAAGTCATATTTGTTTGGCTAGTCTTATGTGCATGTCCAAGGACTATAGCCTATTATTTAGTTGTGGGGTTTGAAGCTCATAAACCATTTTGTAATAAGAGATAAAGCCAGCTTCATCTAGGAGGATTAGAGTGTTAATTTTGTCCTTCTTTGCCCTTCATGGACCTTCCTGCATAAATACAAAGAGCAAGTGATTCAGGAACCTGATACAGGGTACCCATTAACTCCATTTTGCCTCGGTGTACTTTGCTGGTCAGGCATTAACATTTTCCAAAAAGCTCAACTTCAGCTTAGGCATTCAGAAGGACTTTCAGCATTATTACCAGTGAAAACATCTTAAGACAAACAATTGCTATGGTGTTCTTCATTAATTTAGACAAAATGCAGGCGTTTCCCTGTTCTTACTATTCAAAAATTCAAGTGGCCCCATCTGTCCCCAACCTCTGCACGACCCTGAAAAAGGTGGTGTCCCTTTAAGGTTCTTAACAAAACAGATAATATAGATTTCTCATGTTTCTCAGTCTTGTCCAGAAGCCAGAAAAAGACAGGCTGCTTCACTGAACAGCAGCAATGGGTAGTGTGAAGTGCTTCCACACCATTTCTGAAACATGCACAGCCCCTATAGCCAAGCAGATGGATGAGAGCAGAGGTGGGTTTCAGCAGGATCTGACCAGTTCTGGAGAACCGGTAGCGGAAATTTTGAGGAGTTTGGAGAACCAGTAAATACCACCTCTGATTGGCCCCTCCCCCATCTATTCTCTGCCTCCGGAGTCCCAGCTGATCAGGAGGAAATGGGGATTTTGCAGTAACTTTCCCCTGGAGTGGGGAGGGAATGGAGATTTTACAGTATCCTTCCCCTGCCATGCCCACCAAGCCATGCCACGCCCACCAAGCTATGCTCACAGAACTGGTAGTAAAAAATTTTGAAACCAACCACTGGACCAGAGACATAGCCAAATATAGGGCAGATTCCCCTCTCTCTTTCTAACATATATAAACCACTGTAGAGAAAGAGAGAGTATATGAATGTAAAGGATATTTTTGCTGTTGCCAAACACATTATATTAGTTGCACACAAAACAAAACTAAACTTTCTAGAAAAACCCTTGTCTTTGCAAATTGATTTTTCTAATCTTCTTTTTCTTGTATCATTGGTAATCTTAAAGTTATGATACAGAGAAATTAAGCAATAGTAATATTTTATTATAGTTCAATCCTATTTTTCTTGTCAGAAATTTCAGGATGACTTAATGGTCTGCCATCCTTTTTAGATAAAGAACATATCAGTTTAAACTTTCAATTTTTCATAAACTCAGACCGATTATCAAGCTAATATTATTTGTTATGCCTTCACATCAGTGGTAAAATCTAAATTTTTTTACTACCAGTGGGCTTGGCTTGGTGGGTGTGGTGTGGCTTGGTGGGCGTGACTTGGTGGGCATGGCAGCAGAAGGATACTGCAGAATCTCCATTCACACCCTACTCCAGGGGAAGGATACTGCAAAATCCCCATTCCACCCCACTCTGGGGCCAGCCAGAGATGGTATTTGCCAGTTCTCCAGACTTCTCAAAATTTCCGCTACCGGTTCTCCGAACTGCTTAAAATTTCCGCTACCTGTTCTCCAGAACTTATCAGAACCTGCTGGATTTCATCCCTGCTTTACATGTGTGGTCTGCCCACAGACTTCAGTACAGATCTGTACTTTCTGTCTTTAAGTGTAACAAAAAGCATCCCGAAACAACTTTAAAAATAATAACCACAACATACTTACCATACATGCTTACAAGGCAAAGTTGCTAATATGTGGTGGAATGTAGTAAAGACTTGCAGGAGGGAGAGTATGTCTGTCCTCTGGAAATTAGCCCCTCCCTCCTGTGACCCTTGATTACATTCCACTACATAATATGGAATTTGTTACTGGCACTGATTATATATGGCTTATTTAAAAGTCTATATGTAGTCTATAATCAAGTTATAGCCAAGTATAGGAAAACTGTCCCATGTTTTCATATTTTATATTGGGTATTGCTATTTTGGAAATTGAATCCTGACTAAATCCATTCAGGATGACACAATCAAACCGCACCTTCTGGTTTACCATCTTAATGGTGTTGTCCTGTGAAATCAAAAGTATATATTTGTACCTCTTTGCTTTTTCAACCCAATCAACAAACTGGGGCAAGATGACGAAGAGGTGATCCTTGTCTCATGCTGAGCTATGGCTTTAAGGACCTCTACACCCATGTTCAAGAGATCCCCAGCTAAAAGATGAAGTGTCCTTAGCAGAGGAACCTCATTTGGTATCTAAGTATGTGCTCCTATCCTGGGACCATCAATTCCTTCCCAAGCACGTCTTGAAGGAACTAGGAGTTCAGTTAAGCTATTTTTACATGTGCAATTGTCACTGTTCCCCAGGGTAAGGTTTCGGGCACAAGCAGCTTCTATTTCGCTGACTTGTTATTACTTCTGATGGATGTCGAGGCTCTTGGGAGAGTGAGTGAACACAGCATATGTCTGCCAGCTGCAGAAGGAACATGATCTGGGCCAAATATAAGAACTCTGGGAATTATCCATTTGTTTTATACCTTACCAGTTCATTTAAAGCAACGATACTCATATAGCTCAGTGCCTGCAGGATAGATCTCCTTTGAATAGATCTTGCTGCTGTGCTATAATGCCTAGGGCCTTCTTTGGTCACACAACTCTTAATACCTGTTAGATGAATGATGGTTTATGTAATAATAAAGAATATGGGAAACTGAATGAAAAAGATAGGAGGACTTCTTTCAGGCTTATCTTCACATGCAAGAATATATCCAGAAATGGGGCTTTAAAAGGACTTCTTATCAAACTTCTGTGCCTGTAAAAAGTGAAAATAAATATCTAGGAAATGTGTTGCTTAGAAACATGGGGTGACCTTTAGCTCTCAAATGCCAAGCAGATATGATTTCTTTGAGAGGGGCTTTAAGTATTCTTGCTATAATCTTTCTAAAAGAGGCTAAAAAAGGCTAGTACACATGTATTTCATATTTGGTGATAAATGGGAAACTAGATAGTTATTTGCTAAATATAATATTACCATGGTAGATAATTTTTTTGATCATCAAGGGCCTTGGTCATAATTTAGAAGGTATTTGATACAGTAAAGGAAAGGTTACACAATCACTGTCCACTCCATAATTATAAGGTGATGGTTTTTTATACCTCTACTCATCCATATTCTGCTGAGTTTCCATGACCAACTGTCCCATAGTTAATGTTTAGTAACTCATTTTTCCCATACCACTGGGAACCCTAATCTTGAGCACTGAGTTGGCACAATGCACTGAGCTAATATATGACTGGCTAAGTTGTGATTCAATGCATTATACAAACACTGCATAATTTAGTCCAGTGTTTCTCAACCTTCCATTCCCAGAATCCTCTAGCCAATATCTGGCTGGGCATACTCAATAGGAAAGTTGCTGACATTAAAAAAAAAAAACTAGTTTAGACTAGTGGTTCTCAACCTGTGAAAATGTTATGATTTAAATCTTGAGTTAGACTTGGTGGTCTGTGGCCATGATCCGTGGCCACAAAAATTATTTAAAGGGAGTCTATGGTGAAGAAAAGGTTGAGAACCATTGGTTTAGACCAGTGTTTCTCAATCTTGGAAGCTTGAAGATGGGTGGAGTTCAACTCCCAGAATCCCCCAGCCAGCGCTGGTTTAGACCATTACCTGAATCTGAATTTGCCCTTCTTTCTTTATGATCAAGGAATTATCATTCACACCAATAGAATTTCAGATCAATAGAATCAGACCCATGGGTTCTCCAATTCTAGATTCAATAGTGCTGCTTACATCTTTAGCACATGGACAAGCTCCTCTCTCAGTTTGTATCAGGATGAAAACAGGAATAAGTGTCCACCCTTACCTTAATTGAAAAATTATAAGAGTTCTAGCATAAATGAAAAAAAATTACTTGTATCAATTCTCTTGTCAATTTAGACTTGTGTCCTTGTGTCCTACTATATCCAGGTAATGTCTGAACTAAGCAACCAAAGGGGAAAACTATGATTTCTACTAAAAATCATGCTTATTGGCACATACCAATTGTTCAGCTTCTTTGACAAATGTAAAAGAAATTCCCTCAGGGAGTTAAGGAAGGGATCTGTAAAAACTGGGCAGACACACATAATATATGTTGTCTACTTGTTCATTTTTAACTCAGTGGTTGAAAGATGTCACAAATCATAAAGTAATGTTTGTTGTGCAGCCAAGCCGGGAGAGGGGGAACAGGCTTTGTTATGGTAGCAAAATCCTCATTCTTCCTTTGCCTGAGGGAGCACAGCTTTAGCTATTTAAATCCACTCCTCTTTTGTTTGCACAAGACTCTAGGAATAGGCATACTGGGAAACCCATCTGTGTGTGTGTGTGCCCCAGCATTGTTTCTAAAAACCTTCCAGGCATGATCTTTGTCTCCTCACTTCAATGCTGGAAAATACGCCAAGTGTACACAGGGTGCCCCAACTACCTTGGGTTTTTTGGTAGAAAAATCACATGCAAATATAAAGTCCACTGCTAAATCCAAGCAAAATTACTTGAATTCCATTAATCTCAAATATTACATTGGAAAAAGGATTATAGATGGGGTACTAGCCTGACACCGAGTAAACTTTGAGAACTGTTGCTAAATTAAAATGATCTTATTTGTCTAGAGTTGTTTATGTTAATACTTAGATATTAAGAGTACAACCTGTGTTGGGGTCTGTCAACCTTGCAAGGTAAACCAGACAGGAAACATAGTAGATGACCAAATTCTACTTTATTGTAAGGCTACATTATCAAATTATTGCAAGTCTGAAAGTACATTTCTCCCCCTGTCCATTTTACAGCACATGTAATTAGGGAGAGTCCCTTCTCAGGCACTTGCTCTGTCCTGCCCACATTCCTGCTGAAGGCTAAACTACCTTTTTTCTGACAAGTTCCTTAGTTGCATCTCTTGCCCTTATCTCCCAAGTTCATTCCCACATACCATTCCAGTTATAACTTTTTAGACTTTTTAAAAATTTCTTCTTTAAGATTTGTTGTTGTGTTGACTGTTCCTGACATTAAACTGGCAGGAATAGCCAACACCCCAGAAGACAAGCTCAAGATCCAAAAAGATCTTGACAGACTTGAACAATGGGCCCTAGCCAAAAACATGAAATTTAATGTGGAGAAAAACAAGGTTTTATACCTAAACAGGAAAAACCAAAGATACAAGTACAGATTAGGTGAAATCTGGCTCAAAAACAGTAACTCTGAAACGGACCTTAAAGTCCTAGTGGATGATCGCTTAAAACATGAGCCAGCAGTGTGTGGCAGCAGTCAAAAAAACCCTAATAGAATCCTTGGTTGTATAAACAGAGGCATAGAATGAAAATCATGTGAAGTATTTGTACCGCTTTATAAATCCTTACTATGATCATACCTGGAATACTGCATCCAGTTTTGGTCACCACATTACAAAAAGAGAGAGACAGAGAGAGAGACTTTGGAAAAAGTGCAAAGAAGAACAACTAAGATGATTAAGGGCCTGGAGACAAAAAAAAAACATATGAAGAATGGTTGCAGGAATTGGGTATGGCCAGTCTAGAGAAAAGAAGAACTGGGGGTGACATGATAGCAGTGTTCCAATATTTGAGGGGCTGCCACAAAGAAGAGCGGTCAACTTATTTTCCAAAGCACCAGAAGGCAAGACAAGAAACAATGGATGGAAACTACTCAAGGATAGAAGCAACCTGGAATTAAGGAGAAACTTCCTAACAGTAAGAACAATTAACCAGTGGAACAGCTTGCTTCCAGAAGCTGTGACTGCTTCATCACTGGAGGTTTTAAAAAAGACTGGACAGCCACATATCTGAAATGGTATAGGATCTCCTGCTTGAGTAGGGGGTTGAACTAGAAGGTCCAATCTAGCTCTATTCTGATTTTTTTAAAAATTAATGTAATAAGGTTCTCTTCACAGACACCCTTCCTTCCCCCTTCCTTCCATCTTTATACCCAACAGTCTACTTTCATAATTTCATAATAGGAAGGCTTTTCCTTCTATGCTTTGAAAATAAATATAGAAAAGCAATTTTCTAATGCCAGAGGACGATGGCATATGCTCAACATGCTTGAAAATAAATGCCTAAGAAAGAAAATGGCTAAGCTATCTTGTCAGGCATTTTAGGTGTTAGTAGATAGAGTAACCTCTAAATGCATGGGCTACTACCCTTGATTAGCACATGAGTGTTTATGCTTTTGTTCATTGTTGTAAGGCCAACAAGGATCAAAGTCTGCACATATTCTGGCTCTATCTGGGTTGTGAATCAGCCAAAGGCATCCCTTTTGGAATAGCTTCAGAACACAGACATAAGGCCGAGTCCAGACACAAGTCCACTAGGATTGTTTGAGGATATTTCTAATGCCTCTATCTCTATTAAAGAGGGAGGTACTCACATAACAAGGACGTTTGGCACTCCAGTGTTTGGCTTCCAACATAATGCAAAGCATCCAGATGATTTTCTCTACAACATGGGCAAAGCCCAAGCAAGCTATGTACACACTTCCTAGCCGGTGTCAACAAAGTCCAGCTATTATTGCTTATCATCTCTTGTGAATGAAGCATAGCTATAGAATTATTAAGTGGGTTGCGGCATGTTGTTATTGTTGAGATATTGTTCTATTATTAGCTTCACACCAAAACATTTATAGTTTTCTTTTCATAGTGCTTTAATGCTAGACTTTTGAATCAAGCATATCAAGATGTTTAAAGAAATTGCATGTTTTTAGCCATAAACTATGAAGGCTTCAGTGAAGACAGATTTTAACATTTAACTTTTATTTTTCGGCAGCAAGTTGAGTTCCCAAAGTCTGAATTTGATTTAAATGAGGACATATAAACTTATTTATACGGTTTAATATTTTGAATTTATTCACCCTTTGCCTCCACATTCAGATGACCTTGGATTATCTCAAAAAATGAAGTAGATCAGTTAATACCTGAATAGAAGACTACCAGGAAATGTCAGGGCTGTAGACTAAATTGAGAACTAAAAAAAACCTCCCCAACAATAGTAAACCATTTCCATATACTGTAACTCCAAAAGAGTTACTATTCACAAAGTCACTTAAAACTTGAATCTAACGCACTTCAAAGAACTCAGAGTAACATATCTATCCTCACCTCCGTTTTATCTTCACACTGTACTGTAAGTGTCAAGGGCAGTTGTTTTACCCATGCTTCCAGAAATTCAGTTCTCCAGATACTGGAACATCTGTCCAGAAATTTAAAATGACAGCCACAATTCTAGGATCAAAGGAGTAAAGTTTCATTCACATGGTCATAGCTGCCATATTGAATTTAGTATTCCTTCCCTACAGAAACAGTGCACGAAAAGGCACCATTGGCAATTCTGCAATACGATCGTAAATACTTACTGAATAATCCATGATCTGCAATTTGAAATAAATAGTTGTGCAGAAAACCTGAAAATTGTGTGTACATTTCAGGCACCCATGAAGCACATTTAATGGGAAGAAATCAACTTTGTAGCCTTCTACATAACTTGGTGGAAACAAGATGGGACCTGGAACTATAATTATATTACCACATTCTTGTTTGTTAGTAGTATATATTGTTTCCAGATTGCTTATTTGTACCCTATGACTATCATTAAGTGTTGTATCTTATGATTCTTGATGAACGTATCTTTTCTTTTATGTACACTGAGAGCATATGCACCAAGACAAATTCCTTGTGTGTCCAATTACACTTGGCCAATAAATTTTTTAAATTCTAATTCTAATTATAATATTCCCTAAATGGTTATCAGCAAAAACGGTAAGTACAGAATTACTGCAATTGAATGGACATTCATTCTAAGCTAAATGTCCTTATAGGTATTCTTCAAATGTATTCAAGCTTTGCTGAAGATCATTTTAATAGCCACCCATAGTAAATCCTAAACTAACAAGTTCTTGTTTCTTACTATTTGAAAATCTGAATTCTTTAATTCTGTTTTGAATCGCCGCTGTACAAACTCTAATTTTGCTTTATTTTAAGCCAAAATGTGAGATTCTGTTTGTTTTTAAATCAGGGAGAAAACTCTTTTTGCATTTGTCAATGAAGATGAAATTATGTATGCTAGAAGTAGAACAAATCAGCACAGAGAAATAAGGAAAACAGAAGCCGCCAGCTTAAAGTGACAAAACCAGCAGCCTTTCTCTAAGGATTTATTTCCACTGACATTAAAGGAGCATAGATTGTATTTATTTCTCACATATGTTTCTGATGAAATGTTCCTCCACAAATTCATGGGGATCATTTAAGAAACTAGAAGAATCCCTTTGGTTTGATTCGGTTTAAGCCCTGAGCCAATTCAGAAGTCTCTCACACAACATTTGATGGGAAAGCCTCACAGAAGAAAACACATGCTCTGTTTTTGTGGTACAACTCCAAAATTGTGAAGAGCAACCAGAGACCTTAACCTGCTCTGACTGAGTGGAGGTATTAATGAGTTTCTAAAAACATTCCCAATGGGATTTGCAGCTTTCCAGAGCTGTGCTCAACTGTGTTTTCAGAATTAGTACATATGCCTGGAGGGATCATCCTTTCCCACAGCACGTGTGAAATGGAATGTGCAGCCTTGGCCTTGAGCCGGTCTTCCTGTAATAAGAGAATGACCAGGAATCTTGGCGTTGGGTAAGAAAAAAAAAAAGTAAACCTGGAGCCATACCCTCCAAAGCTAAATGTCGCATCCCTACACACTTCTATTACAATTCATCCAGACTCTGCACCACGAAAATGGTAAGTTAGATTTTTTTTTTGTCCTTACCAATTTATTTCGCCTGCTATGATAGTGGTGCTGAGTTAAATTAAAGTCTTTAAAAAGGCCAGAAGATGGTGAGAAAGTGGATTTTTGGAGGGGTCACAAAATTGGCTTGGTTAATTCAGGTGGTCTCTTATTTTCAGCAGCATGGCCAATACAAAGAGAATTAAATGGGCTTAATCAGAGGCATGGTAATGTTGTACATTCCATAACTACTTATTATAGAAGCAAACCTTGAGTAGAACAATTATCACCTATTATGAGTACATCCATGAGTCTGGATATAAATTAAGTACAGTAGGAGATGTGTACCATGATGGTAGCTTTGGGGTTTCAAACCATCTCCTATTTTCCAATTATGATATCGATTCCTGAAGGAAATTGATTTAAAAGCAGCAACAGTAATTTGGACCTTGTGAAGTCAAAGGTAAAGTCTGAGAAAAGGAACTATAGAGGTGTCATCTCAAATAGTTCACCAGAACTTAAACGGTTAATGGACTTATTTCATTTTTTTAGATGTATATTACATGCCTTCTTTAGTCCCGTCCCCTTCAATCAAAACTGTTAAGTAGAGTAAAAGGCCCAAAGTTGCCCAGGAATTCTCCATGTCTGAGAGTAGACTTGAATCTGGGTCTCCCCAATCTTAACCACTACACCAGCCTGGGATCCGTCTTCCTGGGGTCCAGGATTTGGGCACAAGGTTTCCAAAGGACAGGATGAAATTTAGGTCTGCTTACTCCTTGTACATCAAAACAGCTGAAGGGTTTCTGTTACACAGCTGGTGAGTAATATGACAAGGCTGAAAAGTTCATGACAGAAGAGGGAGAGGAGAAAAGAGTTTAAGGGAGAGCAAAAAGGCATATAGGGATTTAAACACATATATACAAAATATACTAATCTAACAATTCTTTTTGCCTTATTTATTTAAAACATTTATATAGCTGCCCATCTTTTGGACAACTCTACTTCCTCCCTATTTATTATACATTTACACATACATTGGGGAAAATACATGTCATCATCTAAGTAGATTGATTTGGTTTTTAATACTCTTTCCTTTAAATGTTTTTCCTTCCTTCCTTTCTTCCTTCCTTCTCTCCTTCCTTCCTTCATTCCTGGAAACTATCTAAATCCAAATCGCTCTGGGCAAGTCAGAGCCCAAATTTCTAGATATATTTCTTTGCAATATCTAGATACCACTATTCAAATTGATTATACATGACAACCAGCTGTTATTTCCAGGTTCTTGAGGACATTATCTTGAGGAGAATGACAGTCGTTTCTTTTTCCCATTAGTATTTTTTTCTTACCTCCTTTGAGAAAACACACCAATGTAATTTCAGATAACAAATAAATGATGTGAGGTGGAGAGGCATCTTTTAATGCTGTTATTAAAACAGGATGGACTGGATCAGTGATGGGTTTCAAAATATTTTACTACCAGTTCTGTGGGTGTGGCTTGATGGGTGTGGCTTGGTGCACATGGCAGGGGAAGGATATTGTAAAATCCCCATTTCCTCCCAATCAGCTGGGACTCGGGAAGCAGAGAATAGATGGGGGCAGGGCCAGTCAGAGGTAGTATTTACCGATTCTCCGAACTACTCAAAATTTCCACTACTGGTTCTCCAGAACTGGTCAGAACCTGCTGAAACCCAGCTCTGGACTGGATTACAGCTGGTGATCTAAAAGGCCTCTTCTAACTTCAGAATTCCGGTTCCCAAGCTTGTACAATTTAAGATATCAAGTCAATATTCAAAATTTACAGTACAATTTAGCTGTTTTACTAAACTGGTATTTGTATATTATTTCTGAGAATATCAGTTGTTAATTTGGAAGAAAAGATACTGTAGCCAGGAGTGATAAATTGTAGGGACCAATAAATAATAACAGTAATAGCAATTCCCAGCCTACAAGATTCAAATACATATAATGACTTTTTTCCCCCAAACTTTGTCTGTAGGGTTAAAATAATTTTTCAATGGCCGTTTTCCAGGGCATCTACAGGATTTTTCAAGCCAAATACAGACTTGATTATTTGATGTAATGATAAAATAATTACATCAGTGTTAAAAACAAAACAGACATCAGGAAATAAATCATATCACTACAAATCAATATAGAATCTCTGAAAATCTTCTAAAAACAAAACCATAAAGGACAGCAGTTAAGGCTACAAACATACATAGAAGATAGACTACCCAATTTAAATAATAGTGAGATCTCCCCTGCAAATCTTAAGGTATAGGCAACCTAGTATAGTAAAAAACATTGATATTTTAAATTGTAGCCATTTAGAGATTTAAAGGTAGGCTAGTAGCATCATTTAGAATAGAGCCCAATAGGAAATAACCAACCATTACAGCTCCTTAGAATCAGTACTATTGAATGACATCTAGGTGCATCCATCATTATTTTAGCACCTTATTTGATACTAACTAAAACTTCCAAATCATACCCAAGAACAGCTGCATACATAACACATTATGCTACTGCAATTCAGATGCTACTGGAAGATGAACCACAATGGACAAAACATCTCTCTCTGACAGTGAGAAATAGCCCTAGCTTTCCATCAGTCAAAGCTGATAAAAGGCATCTCAAGCAACCAAGCACAGGGATTAAAAAGTACTCCCAATGTATGCAATTGCTTATACAAAACATAAGTGCCGGCTGAATTATTGGACAAAGGGCCAGCTTACCAGGATTCTAGTTCACTGGCTCTAATCCAACCAATTACTGAGTTCAGAACAGATTCAGCAGCTACAAAGTCTCACTTGATTTAGATCAGGGGTGTCAAACTCAAGGTCCGTGGGCTGGATCTGGCCTGTGGGGTGTTTAGATCTGGTCCATGGCGCTACCCTGGGAACAGTGAAAGACCAGTCTGCAGTGCCTCCACCAGCGAAAATGGAGCTCCATTTTCGGCTGCGAAGGCCTCCTGAAACCCTCTGCCAGCAAAAACAGAGCTCAGAAGGGCCACGTGTGCCCCCCCCGAGCTCCTTTTTGCTGGCAGAGCACTCGGGCTGCCACAGGCGACCCTGACACGAGTGACATCGAGCTGACCATTCCCACTCTGGCCATGCCCCCCCCCACCAAGGTCAATCACAACCCTGATGCGGCCCTCAATGAAATTGAGTTTGACACCCCTGATTTAGAGGATACGAGGAAATAACATAGGGTGCAATCGGCACATTGATAGCACCTCACTTCCGATTCTCCAGTGACTTCATCCAGCAATTTATTATTGATGTTGAAAAGCATGGGTGATGATATGAAGGATGCCATAGCATATATGCTACATACTGAATCATAATCAAGCACTTAAATGTACTGTATACCCCTTACACCAAATTTGCAGGGCTAGTTTAGCAAAAGCTCGTAGAAGTTTACAGAAAGTCAACAAGATTGCTTTCATCCTATCTCTTCCCTAACCAAGGTCATCCATCAAGAGGACTAATGTAGTTCCTATACCAGAATTGGATTTAACATGAACCATTGAAGGAAGCAGTCGTAAGCCCCTCCTCAAGAAGCCTTCCCTGGATCCAGCAGAATTAAAGAACTTTTGTCCAGTCTCCAACCTACCCTTTGGAGAAAGGTTGTAGAGAAAGTGGTGGCACTTCAGCTCCTGCGGTCATTAGAGGAAACAGATTATCTGGACCCTTTTCAGTCTGGCTTCAGGCCTGGCTACAGCATGGAAACTGCTTTGGTCACACTCATAGATGATCTCTGGTGAGCCCAAGAAGGGGGTCATTCCTCCATCTTGGTGCTACTTGACCTCTCAGCGGCTTTTGATACCATTGACCATGGTATCCTTCTGGGACGACTAAGGGAGTTGGGAGTGGGAGGCACCGTGTTACGGTGGTTCTCCTCCTATCTCTCTGGTCGGTCACAGTCGGTGTTGGTAGGAGGACAGAAGTCGACCCCTAGGCCCCTCATTTGCAGAGTGCCTCAGGGCTTGGTCCTCTCTCCCCTTCTATTGAACATCTACATGAAGCCGCTGGGTGAGATCATCCGATGATGCAGGGTGAGATATCAGCAGTACACTGATGACACCCAGCTGTATATCTCTACCCCGTGTCAATTCAGTGTTGCAGTGGATGTGATGTGCCGGTGCCTGGAGGCTGTGAGGATCTGGATGGGAGTCAACAGGCTCAGACTTAACCCAGACAAGACCGAGTGGCTGTGGGTACTACCTCCTAAAGACTATGTTGATTGATCATCCTTGATTCTGGGGGGGAGACATTGTCCCCCTCAGAACGGACTCACAATTTGGGTGTCCTCCTCACTCACAGCTAAGATTAGAGCAACATCTGACAGCTGTGGCTAGGGGACCTTTGCACAAGTTCGCCTGGTGCACCAATTGCAACCCTACTTGGATCAGGAGGCTCTCCTCACAGTCACTCATGCCCTTGTCACCTCATAGTTAGATTATTGCAACGCGCTCTATATGGGGCTATCCTTGAAAAGTGTTCGGAGACTACAGTTGGTCCAGAATGCAGCCGCGCGAGCTATCGTGGGTGCACCTAGATACACCGACATTATACCAATTCTCCGCAAGCTGCACTGGCTCCCTATTGGTCTCCAGGCACAATTCAAGGTGTTGGTTATTACCTTTAAAGCCCTACATGGCTCAGGGCCAGGTTATCTTCAAAGCTGCCTTCTACCACATAGCTCCCAGTGTCTGGTAAGATCCCACAGAGTTGGTCTCCTCCGGGTCTCGTCAGCTAAACAATGCCGGCTGGTGGGCCCACGTGGGAGGGCCTTCTCTGTGGCTGCCCCAGCTCTCTGGAACCAGTTACCTCCTGAGGTCTGGACCATCCCACCCTATTGGCCTTCTGAAAAGCGATGAAGACCTGGCTTTTCCAGCAGGCCTGGGGCCGTTGATCTCGCTGTTGTGATCTTGTGAGATCTGGCCATGGGTTTTAATGTTTTAATTTTTAAATGTTTTTATAATGTTTTTTTTTAAAATGCATTGTAAGCTGCCCTGAGTCTCCGGAGAAGGGTGGCATATAAATTGAATTAATAAATAATAAACTGAAAACAGTCTAGCCATCAGTACTTATTGCATGAATTTCTCAAGGATTTTTTTTTTCTCCTGTAAGCTTCCAGGAGAAAACTTTTTGCCCAATAGAACTGTGGATTCCATATGAGACAAGACTCTGATAAATACAACTGAATGTCCTTCTTCCCCTGCAGATATCATTTAAGTGGTTCTAGTAGAGGCCAGGGTCTATTCAGAGCACTCCAAACTTCCTGATACTTGAATAGAGCTTCTGTTTCTTCCAATTTATGGTAATCCAGGAAGGCACCTTTAACTTTAATTTAAGTTGACTCTAAACACTTAATTTCTACACCAGATGTGTCAAACTGGCGGCCTGCAGGCCGGATGCGTCACGTGCACCCCAGCTCCGCAAAGGGAAAAAAAAGTCACGATACATCACATGATGGCAATGTGACGCAGCAAGTTTGACACCCATGTTCTACCCCATGAAAATGTAGCAGTCACTGTTCTACCAGTCAGATATAGATCTTAATGACCTCGATCCCATTTTTCACTATGTTGATATCATCCCTTGAGGGCTTCCAATTTCTTGATATGCTTCCTGCAGGACAGGCCATGTTCACTTCTAAGATCTTACAGCTGCTCATGATTATCCTCAAAGGCCCAAAGCACTTTCATCTTCTTAATCACACTTACCCTGCAGTTGTTCTTCCCTATTTTTCCCTGTACTAAGATGATATATCCTGCAAAGTATTTCCGTCCCTTTCATATCTTCATATTGAATTATTTCATTTCTCCCAAGCATGCAGGATACTAATTTTTCCTGTGTTTGTATTAAGTCTTGTACATTCTCTATTGCCCTTAGCAGTGGGATTTAAAAGTTGGGCTAAATATATATTTAAAAAACTGTACTGGGTTGAATTTTTAAACACAGTACTCTCAGATACATTTACAGCACAATTAAATATGCAAAAGTGGGTAACCTGCATGTAGTTGCTGTGAAATGTTGCTTTTTCATACCTTATCTCAATTTAGCAAAGTCTGAACATTAGATACATCTTTGTGATAAATGATAAATCATGGTGGGAAATCAGTACAATATTCCATTGCATTTTAGCACTTCAAATGAAGATTCTAATTATCTTTCAGACTCCTATTTGTGATTTGTGATTTTTATATAAGTCTTATTAGACTAGATATTAATACTATTTAAATCTGGATTCTTTTCAGACAAGGAGAATGTGTCATCTTCATTGTGAAAGAAGGAAAAGTGTGTCAGGCTGTGAATATTGGGAGCAGTGGAGAGTGACGGAGAAGAAAATTATATAATTGCATGTCTGCATGCCTCAAAACTTGAGTTCTAGCTCTTAAACAAATTCAGTCACCAGGGTAGAACATACAATAATAGGGTATGATGTCTTCTACTCCAACCACCTGCTCAAGCAGAAAACCCTATACCATTCCAGACAAATGTCTGTCCAGTCTCTTTTTGGTACCCAAAGCTTCCAGAGGAAAGCCCTTCCACTAATTAATTGTTCTCACTTTCAGGAAATTGCCCTTTAATTCAGTGGTGGGTTGCCCCCGGTTCGGACCGGTTCTATAGAACCTGTAGTAAAACTGGCGGGAGGCTCGGCCCACTGACCCTGACATCATCAGAAGCAATCTGCGCATGCGATCCCATTGCAAACCGGTAGTAAAGGTAAGTAGAACCACCCCTGCTTTAATTCTAGGTTGGATCTCTTTTTTATGATCTTTCACCAGTGGTGAAATTCAATTTTTTTTACTACTGGTTCTGTGGGCATCGTTTGGTGGGTGAGGTGTGGCTTGGTGGGTGTGGCAGGGGAAGGATACTGCAAAATCTCCATTCCCATCTCACTCCAGGGGAAGGATACTGCAAAATCCCCATTCCCTCCCCACTCCTGAGGGAAGGATATTGCAAATTCTCCATTCTCACCCCACTCTGGGGCCAGCCAGAGGTGGCATTTGCCAGTCCTCCGAACTACTCAAAATTTCCGCTACTGGTTCTCCAAACTATTCAAAATTTCCGCTACCAGTTCTCCAGAACCTGTCAGAACATGCTGGATTTCACCCGTCTTCCACCCATTACATCTTGTCCTGCTCACAGGTGCTCTGGAGAATAGGTTGCTCCCTTCTTCTCTATGACTGCCCCTCAAATATTAAAAGACTGCTATCGTATCATCCCTAATCCCTCTGATTGTTAGACTAGACCAGTTCCCTCGTACTTTAGCCTCCAGACTCCTTGTCATCTTTCTTTTCCCCATAGCCCAGCATATAATTTCCCAACAGTATCACGTACACAAACTCAGGAACCATGCCTTGTAAATCTGGGTTTAATTTTCTCTTAATGCCTTTTTTAAATGGCTTCCAGCCCTCTCTCAGTCTGCTTCAATGGGTTTGTAAATTCCCACCAATTTGCTCTGGCTTTGACAAACATCAGCCTACTTCCATAATTGAAATGGCCAGGCAAGTGGAAGAGTAAAAGTGTGCACTAAAGTTGTCACTATAGTTGTCTCTAGCTAGGCATCTTTGTCAAGTTGTGCTCCAACCCAAGAAGGAGCCCATAAAAATGGATAAAGTGAGATTCTTATATCATGTTTTGATTTCTTCAATATTTTTATGTTTTCAGTCCCACAAACTTATTTTTACTCCTCAAAATATTCTGTGATTTATAGGTTTCTGGGTTATGAAAATAAATCACTATTCTTAATGTAATGTAATGATGATATTTAGGAAATAATTGAAAATTGTTTTTCAATTATTTGAAATTAATAAATAATTGAAAAAAATGTTTTTCAATTAATAAATAGTTTTTTTTGTGAAGAATTATGTAGATCTTTGCCTGACTCTGGAAGAGTCAACATTATTTTCATATCAATCTTTTCTTCCACAGTTATTTCATTATTTTGCAGAGTAGGATATCAGCAACTCTGGAATACAATGTTTTAGAGTTGAGTTTAGTTTAGTTTAGTTTATAGATCTGTTTGCTTTTATTTCATAGTGAAAAGTTCAGAGAATATGTGTTGTGAATTGTACATGGCATTGTTCCCCAGAAAGGATCAGTAAAATAAATGGACTATTCTATGATGGAAAGTACAGTCCTTCCTGAAGTGGGTTTTTTTTGCTCTCTAAAAAAATAGAAGGGCATCCAAACCTATATAAGGTGTACTGTACAGTACACCAGCTTAAGAAACAGTTTGCTACTTCCACTTGCTCCATAAGGTAATCTGTGAATAGTTTTTGCATGGGAAACTAAAACTCATATTACCCTTTTCTTTCAACACTTTCTTTTGCAGTTACAAGAGTAGACCTGGTCCCAGGACAATTTTGGGTGCATCACATTGACTGCATCTATTTTTAAGACTTCATCCAGTAATGTTCCTTTATGGACATTACTTTAGGGACCCATGTTTTTTGGGAGATCAGTTACCTTTGCATCAGCACTTACCAGCTGGCAGACAGGCTGAGTACAGAAATAGGGTGTCAATGCCAAGTGGCTCCTATCCTCCATGTATGGCAATGAAATTTATTTTCCATCTACCCTCATTAAAGTTCCACTTGACCCTGTTAATCCATTGCAAACTCTCTATCCCAGGCACAACAGTTTGAGCTGACCACAATGATGTCCGATGGAAAGATACTTTCAGCTATGAAACAATCACATTTTCTATTCACACTGCTTCTCTCCAAAGTAGAATTACATGCCAAGGAATTTTAGAGATTAAAATTATCAGAGCATCCCCAAAGATCATATATCTATCACTCCTTCCTCCCAGATGGCTGTTGTAACACGATTCATTATTTACAGACTCCCTTCAGTTCAAAGCATATATAGTACTATTATTTTTTTGCCATTTCACAAGCGTTACTGTTGCTTAACCAATTAAGACATTTCCCTTTTCTCTCATGTTCATAGCAGTAAATAGAGCCAAAGGATCCTTTTAACTCTTTATAGTATATATCATTATTTTAGTACTTCATTCTTCCTTCAAGGATCTTAAAGCAGACATTGGTCAGCTACATCTTGGAAGCTGGCTGGCTGAAAGGGCAGTTGTCCCTAGATCACCCCACAAACTTCATGGTTGAGTGAGAAGGTGAATCCAAATCTCCTCCGCCTGAATTAAGTACTCTAAACAGCGCCATTTTACCACCTGTTTAACTAAACAGCATAATTTTACTGGGATCACCATATTCAGTAAAATATACTGCTCAAAAAAATAAAGGGAACACAAGCAGAAAACATCCGAGATCTGAATGAATGAAATAGCCTTATTAAATACTTTGTTCTTTACATACAGTAGTTTATACACTGCTCAAACAACTAAAGGGAACACAAAACTACTGTATGTAATGAACAAAGTATTTAATAAGGCTATTTCATTCATTCAGATCTCGGATGTTTTCTGCTTGTGTTCCCTTTATTTTTTTGAGCAGTGTATTTTAAGTGGCAATGTATAAGAACCTTTTAATTGGGCCGTAGTGTTTTGATTTTTTGAACTAAAAATATAAATAAGTATTAACTTATTTTATATTTTTAGTTTATATCCTTTATGATTGTAAGCTGCCCAGAGTTATCCTGAGGTAAGATGGGTGGGTATGATTTTTATAAATAAATAAATAAATAAATAAATAAATAAATAAATAAATAAATAAATAAATAAATAAATAAATAAACAAACAAACAAACAAACAAATAAATAAATAAATAAATAAATAATTGTTCCTATTGAAGGCAGAGGAACGTGCCTTACCTAGAGCAGGGAGCAACAACTATAGTCACGTACTGTACATCATTCTTATTTCTTGTATCAATTACTGTAATTTGTTTTATTGTACATGGGCCTGTTCTTGAAGACCATCAGGAAACTTCAACTGATACAAAATGCAGTCGTCCCTATGATTTACGGGTTAGCTTCTTTACTGCCATGCAGGAGCAACACTGATTATCAGTTTGTTTCCACTGCAATTCAAAATGCTGATCATTATATATAAAATTATATGTGGTTCAGGATTTTGTCACCTACAAGACTCCCTGACATAAACTCTAGCCGTCCAAATAGAGAGTGCCTGCTGATGGTTTCCAGCTATAGAAGTACAGGGCACTTGGAACATTAGTTTTGGGTTTATTATTATTATTGCCCATTTTGGCATTGTTTCTTAAAGTTTAATAAAATAAACATATCCTTTGTTTTTATTTCTGCCACTGCCACTGAGAATATTTATATTAAAGAAATGGGGAAAAATGTATTTTTCTTTTTTATCCTTTATAGTTTTTAGTTTGTTAAAAATTTCTTCAATAAAATGTTATAAAAAAAAGAGATTTATCCTGAAAGACACATATAGCTCATATTTCCTCATCACAGGATGATTTTGTCAAATGACTACTTCAATATATACTGTATTTAGCCTGAGAAAACTATAGTATCAGCACAGGACATAATAGGATAGCTTAGGCTCTTCGCCACACCTCATGTTGATGAGATCAATTGAACCTCAGTGATTAGCCATGGGTAAGAAAGAATCTCAACTAGATGGGGCACTAGCAGAGGCTGGGCTGCTGCCGGTTTGGACCGGTTCGCCCAAACCAGTTGTTCCGATTCTGCATAGTTCGGAGAACTGGAAATCGGACCACTGGCTGGCCCCGCTCCCACCCATTTTTTGGGCCATATTCAGGCCATTTTGGGGGGCATTTTCCTGGCCAAAATTGGCCCAAAAAATGGCCTGAAAATCAGCCCGAAAAATGGCCTGAAAACTGCCTGAAAACCACCCAAAAAACAGGCTGTTTTCACACTGCTTTCCTGGCCAAAATCGGCCTGAAAATCAACCTGAAAATTGGCCTGAAAACGGCCTGGTTTTGGGGCGTTTTTCAGGCCGTTTTCAGGCCAAAAATGGCCCAAAAAATCTGCCTGAAAATGGCCCAATAAATGGCCTGAAAACAGCCTGAAAAAGCTGGCTCCAAGAGGAAGAGAAGCTGGGTAAGGCAGACCCAGATGTGTCCCTGGGCTCCGCATCCCAGAGCAGCAATCTTGCACTCTTCCCCTCTCTGCTACTAGCCCCCTTCTTTGCACAGGATTGCCCAGCAAGGGAGAGGGAGAAAGGGGTGGAGTTTCTGTGTGTTCCCACTTCTGTGTGGCACTCTCCCCTCAATGCTAGCGGCTGCCCCTGCCCCCTTCTCCCTCTCCATCTCTACTGCTGGGCAATCCCGTGCAAAGAAGTGGGCTAGCAGAGAGGGGAGAGTGCAAGATTGTTGCATCTGGGATGAGAGGACTCGGGACACATCTGGGTCTGCTTTACCCAACTTCTCTTCCTCTTGGAGCCAGCTTCCCAGTCTCTCTCTCTCTCTCTCTCTCTCTCACACACACACACACACACACACACACACACACACATGCACACACACGCACATGCACACACACACAAAAACAGATTGGATACCACCCACACAAGTGATGTAGAGTTGGCCACGCCCAGTCAGTCACATGGAAAAAAACCCAGCCACACACACCCAGACAGTCATTAGGGCAGAGAACCAGTTGTTAAAAAAATTTGGAGCCCACCACTGGGCAGTAGGCCCCAAAGGAGGAGTAGGAGCAGGATATCTTTTTTTCCCCCTCACTACTGAAAGTTATGTACTAATCTACCAGGACACTATCCTGGATTTCCACAGTTGCTGAGAAGGAATATTTTATTGTTCTGAGATTACTATTGAAATACAAACTATTATTAGACTTCTTAGCTGGTCAGTAAAAGAAAAATGCAGGGTAGATATGTTTGTGGAAGTTTACACAAACACTTGCTGTTATTCAAAACAAATGAATAATACTTATTAAATAAATATTTATTAAATAAATAAATATTTAATAAATAACAATAAATAACATCTGGCTGATTGTGTGATTAACAATAATAAATCATAATACATATAATCAATAAATAATAATGAAATAATAGTTTTAAAACTATTAATAAATAAATATGAGAGCCAGTTTGGTCTAGTGGCTAAGGCATCAGGCTAGAAAGAGGGAGATCATGAGTTCAAGGCCTGTATTAGCCATGAATACCAGGTGGGTGACTTTGGGCCAATCACTCTCTCTCAGGCCAACCCACTTCATAGTGTTGTGGTTGTGGAGAAAATAAGAGGAGGAAGTTGTGTCTGATATGTTTGTTGCCTTGAGTTATTTGTAAAACTAAGGCAAAAAAAATTAATAAATACATACATACATAAATACATGAATAAAAAAATATAATCCAACACTGAGAAAATGCCAAGAAATTGAAGTTACTGTATGTATTCCTATGAGTTTTTAATGCAAAGCATTATATAAAAATTGAAATATATTTGGCTAATATCTAAATTTTTAGAATGTTTTGTTTTTATGTTGAAAAAGCAAGAATTTAATGTTCAACTGGTTGAAGAAAGATGGTGATGAGAGGATTAACAAAAACTCTCACAGAAAAACATAAGACGGACATCTCATGGACTGGATGTCCCTCTAGTGGTAAAAAGCAGGTAGCTGTACAGTTATTTAAAAATACAGCCTGTGGTTTAAATAAGTGGTGGAGCTTGTTCATTTATTAATATTTATTGATTAATATAGCATATAATGTGCACAGAAATTATTTTGATGGATCATTTATTCTCTTTCCATTGGCTTCAGCTTCTTTGGTAATTATTTGTATTTTAAAAAATCAGATTCTTCAAAACGAAAGCAAATCAATTTAGGATTGTCTTGATAGTCTAACCTTCTTAGATTTTAATATGCTTGTGAATGGGGAACCGTACCCCATGTAGTAAAGATGCCATATGAAGTTCATTTTCTCCATACTCAACTATGTATTAAAGCAGGGTTGCAGCCCATGGAAGTGATGGGCAAGTGCATGCATGAAGCTGCATTTGTGAAAGTGGCACGTGCGAGAAACCATCCCCTCTTCTCCCCCACTGCCACCACCATCACCAGTCCACTGAGCCAGAAAGGTTAGAGACCGCTGTATTAAAGGGTATGTGTGTGTCAGGCACGGATAACCAGATCCACATGTGAAGAGTTCAATTAGCAGTTTGAAAGCATGTAAAAAATGCAAGTAGAAAAATAGGGATCACCTTAGTGGGAAGGTAACAGCGTTCTGTGCGCCTTCGGTGTTTAGCCACATGACCATGGAATTGTCATCAGACAGTCCTGGCTCTTTGGCTTAGAAACAGAGTGCTAGCACTGCCCCCTAGAGTCAGGAACGACTAGCACATATTTGTGAGGGGAACTTTTACCTTTACCTTAAGACTAGATAAGGTTCAAAAGCATTGGGGGTGGGCGGGGTCAGACTTTGCTCTGTTGTGCCCATGTAGGGATTCCAGACTAATTTCCCATTTTACTCCTCCCTCTGGCTCAGTCTATTTCCAACAGTATGTGTCAATTTTTAATGTAAAGTGAGAATAGAAAAATAATCAAGTGACAAGCAAAAGTCAATGTCATTGCCAAATTTATGTTTTTTTGCTCTTGATCAGTAAAGGACAGTAGGTAAACTAAATGGACATTATAGTTTAGGTATTATTTCAGTAATATCTACTTTCATGGAGAGGTTTGGGGGCATATATCCCTGCTAAACATCTTCATTTATATAGAGTAAGGAAGATTATTTTGATGTGGATATATAGGAGCAGTTACCTAGGCAAGAAGAACTGAAGCATTTTTTAAAGACTAGAATGTCCAGAAGTGACTTGGGCAGATGCCTGCCTAATTCACTCAACAATAAGAAGGAGAAGAAGGTGTAACAAATTACCTTTGCAAGGTTCTGTTATTATAATCAATATGAACATAATCAAATGAAATTAATTTCCTGGTCTGGTCTACTGGTTACTCACATAACCCAAACAAATAATCTATTCTGCATGGGCCAATAGTCCTTGGGAGTGGAGGAGTTCTAATAATTATATCTTTCCAGCCTTGATGCATTATAGTCACAATAAGATATGACCCAATATTTCAGACCTTAATTTTTCCTTGAAGATATGTTGGTACAAGCATAGCACACTGGGTGGTTGAAATGAATAGAATTCACTGAAAATCCAAGAAGCTTCTAAAGGAGTAAAATCTAAAACACATGTTGTTTCCATTCTTTGCTGAGGAAGAGAAGGCTGCAAGGGGCAGGCAATTTTTCAATGGGTGCTTATCCATTCTGGCCACTTTGGGAACAATTTTAACAGCCTCTCTTCCCTTATACATCTCTTTCCAATAGAGATCCACCTGTCTTTCATCTTTTTGGAATTAGCTATCATTTCCTTCCGATTTGAAGCTGAAAAGGCCTGTTGCATTCTTCAAGGAATCATGTTCACTATTTCTTGGTAGGACAGATGTGCAGATAAGATTACATATTGATGAAGAGGAATGCAAAAACTTTGGTGCTGCTGGGTAGTTATTACAACATAACCATTTGGGCCTGGATTGGTGGCAAGGGCAAATTCTACTCCCTTGTATAGTCTGCTTCCAAAAAGTTGAGTCAGCCTTCCATCCTTCCGAGGTCAATAAAATGAGGTCCCAGATTGTTGGGGACAATATGCTGACTCTGTAAACCGCTTAGAGAGGGCTGAAAACACTGGGAAGCGGTATATAAGTGCTATTGTTATTGCTTGGCTTCAGTCTTTTTTCCTTCTTTCGGTCAGCCCTCTTGGCACCATCATTTTTGCTCCAGTTTGGACAGTGCTTTCTAATACTTACTTGGATGCTCACAGCTACCACTGTATTAAGACAAATGAGTAAAGGATCAGGGCATGAGAAAAGGTAGAGAAGTGACAAGGCAAATGGGACGTATCCTCTCATTATCCCTTCAGTGATGTGGAGATGTATGGTGTTTTCATTCACAATAAAACACTTAAAGGTGCTCTACATGTTCTGCAAGCAAACCAAAAAAGCAGAAAAGCATAACGTTATGAAGAGTTATTATGATTTACAGCATCTTCTTATACTGCCACTCCAGTCATCAGTATGATAATAATTCACAA
Source organism: Pantherophis guttatus (assembly GCF_059756535.1). NCBI lineage: Eukaryota > Metazoa > Chordata > Lepidosauria > Squamata > Colubridae > Pantherophis > Pantherophis guttatus. The sequence continues at coordinate 167,023,234 of NC_142064.1, forward strand.
AGACTGCCGTATATTGCATAGAAACAGCATAGATTCTATAAATCACTAGTGAAAAATTCCAGAATAAAAGAAAGCACACAGCCGATCACAGTCTAAGGAGCTGTTGCAGAGTAACAGTGTAAACGGAGCCAAGAATAATCTCACTTTCTCTCAAGGATCAGACCTGTCAATCAGAGTACAGTGAGCCTTCAGTTTAATGGATCCATGGGAACTAATGGGCGGAAGGAAGGTCTGTTAAAAGCCAAGACTCCATTAATTGAGAAATAGGATTTTTTCTAGCCCACAAATAATTGTACCAAAAAATGTGAAAAAGGCATTCAGGTCTCAGCCAAAGATCACAAAGCAGCATGAGCTGTGACCATTCAAGCAAAATGAATCAGCACAGACAAGAAGCCAAATGGATGCTGAGGAACATGTTTGGGAGCACCAGAGCCAGAAACACTGGCTCTTAGATTCACTCGGTTGATCTAAGAGGCAGAACAGCTTCCAGAAGTAGCAAAGTGTACAGTAGAACTGAAAAACAGGCCAGGGATGAGGCAGGAACCCTCTCAGTCAGCAGATCCTGTCCATTAAATCTCCAAACTGCCAAACCAATGTCCATCAAATTACAGATTCACTGTACTTTTGAACCCAGCAATTGTCCTTCAAGTTCAAAATTATGTCTATTGTAATTCATTTTAGCAGGTTTGCTAGGTAGTCTGTCTGTGCCCCCTGTTCGAAGGCAGATAGGCACACTTCAATTTGTGTCTTGGAAGCTTCTGGACTGGATTATTGCAGTTCCCTGTAAAGATGATTACATTTGAAGCAGAAACTAATGTGTGTCTTTGTGTGAGAGAAGTACCTCTGTGATGTTTCAGAAAATTCCTATTATACTTCTCTTTTTTATCAATTATGTAGAGACTGTTCTCAATTAAAAGCATAGCATTGTTGTATGAATGTACAGAAAAATCTCATGATGGCCATAATGACTATATTTCTTGTCTTCCCTATTGCTTCGCAGTTTGGCAGCTTTTTTTTTAGTTGAAATAAAAATGTAACATAAGAAAATCAGAAGTCAAAGAGAGGTGTTCACATTGATATGTCCAGATGCTACATTGGAGATCCCAGGTCTAAACAGCCAGTTTTGATACAAAAGCATCCTAAAGGAACTGAAAGCAAGGTTGCATATTAGGCAGGCAGTACTCAAATGGGAAAAGTTGCTGGGGCCTATTGGCTAAAATTAGTCAACTACTGTCAGGAGATTCAGGCTGGATTCAGGCTGGATGGACTATGACTAGAAGTTGTTGGGTTTGATTTTCTCACAGCTATTTATTGCGCATCAGATGAAAGCATTTTTATTTTCATTTCAGAGAAAGATAGTACAGTTCAGGTTCCTACAGCATATTATGACATTAACATCTCTAGACATTATTGTTATTGTTTCACCATTTAAGATTCTTGCGCACCATCCAGTGTCTAGAAATGTTAACACACACTATTCAACATAATGGCAACTACTATACTGTGAAAACAGAAGAAGCAGACAAGTGATGATAAGACACAGCAATACTCTGTTCTCTCTATAGCTCTCTGTTGTCAGTGATTTGCTTCCCAGGTGATAAATATGCAAATTCCTCTGTCCTTAGGAACTTGGGTCAACCATGAAAAGCAATAAATATTTATTCCCCAAATTCTTGAATCCAAACTGGGGTGAGTGACAGATGTTTTTGATTTTACTGAATTAAAGAGTGATTTGCTTGTTGTTTCTTACTTCAATGAAACTTCAATGGAAGTACTTCGTAAATTTCAAGGCAGAGGAAGCCCACAGAAAGAGTGTGACTTCCTTGTTCCCTTGCTTCATACTTCATGCTTTACCTACATACATACATGTCAGTTAGCTGTGATAGGTTATTCGTAGAAAGAAATATTCATTTTATTGGAAATTCTGTCCAGAAGTGACCTGTGAAATCTTCAGTTTTGAAATGGAGATGAGCACCGCCCCCTAGAGGCAGGAACAACTAGCACATATGTGCGAGGGGAACCTTTACCTTAACTGAGGTAGCCAACCAGGGTTTCATTTTTATCTCTACTTTTTTCTTTTTCTTTTCTTTTATTATTTATTTATTAAATTTATATGCTACCCATCTCACTATCCAAAATGATTCTGGGCTTTTTTTAAAAACAAGATTTCATAGAGTCCTCTGATAATCATTGTGACACACACATATACACACACAAACATTTGCCATTAATTAAATACTTAAATCTTTATATATTCAAATTTATTTTAAATATTTATTTAATATTTAAAATAATTTACTCCATTCGTCAGAAAAAGCTTCTGGAGTCATTTATACAAAATCAGGAGCAAATCAGAACATTTCTTGCACTGCAAAAGACATTGCATGAGAGGGAAGAATAAGCCAGAGAGGAATAGCAAAGAGAAATATTCTTTACTTTCTACTCTGTTTTATAATAACCAGCCTGATTAGAGATAGCTGAAAAATTTGCCCTCAACCACCTTAAATTAGACTTGGAAGACAACCAGCAACCAGTGAAGCTCATTAAATATGAGACCTTCAGGAGATATTACTCCCTATGTTTGCTGCCAAATTCTGGGTCATTCTAATTTCTAGGCCATCTTTATTGGCTGCTCTACAAAAAGTGCATTTTGCACATTACAGTAACCCACCTTTTAGCTTTACCAGCGCATAAGTCATAGAGGCTAGGCCTTTGCCCTGTAGATGGGCATGCAGTTGGTTTACTAAACAAATCTTATGAAAAGCCTTTTTTTTCCCCCCACCAATAATACTTGTCTGTCCAGCATCATTGCTGAATCCCAATAGACTGTAAATAGAGAGGATGCAGTGATATAAACAAGAATATTAAAAGATTCTGGAGAGAGAGAAGTTCCCTTTGGGCCCAGCATGAACCTGAACCTTGGAAAAATAAACCTTTGGTCCTGGTGACCGACTCAGATTGGATCCTGCAACATTATTCTGCGGCATCTATACGTGCCTTCATTCACAAGAATATTAAAAGACACGGAAAAGATTCAGGGGTATTAACAGAATGACTCTCCCTCTCCCTCTTCCAACATAGTACAATTATCAGAGCCCCCAGGCCAACCCCTATGGTTATATGAATAGGGTCTGTCTTTATAAAACTGTGTTATCAATAGTATTATGACATCATGGTCCATTTTAACATGCAGCAGGCATTCTCCTGTGGAATGTCTTGCATGTCTATTAAGGGCTACATTAACTATATCAAGAAACCTCTAAGACTGCCTATAGTTAGCCTGCTGGCTCAGGCATATATCCTTTCCATGTAAGGCAATACAACCTTATCAAGTTTCACCCTCCCTCTCAGCAGCTACAGTACTTGTTGTCTCATAGGTTTCTATACTCGGAACCAAAGCTGCAGTGAGGCCCATCTTGAGGAAAATGTTTACTTTTCATGCTGTCACAGTTCCACAATAACTGAACAGGGTTCTCACACTGATCTCTAAGAAGGTAATGATGAAGCAATGCACTATCCAAATTTTAGTTCATGGTCTAAAACTGGTGCCACTGCAAAGATATATGGCACCTCTAGGCCACTTTGAGTGATAGAGCTGCGGTGGCGCAGTGGTTAGAGTGCAGTACTGCAGGCTACTCTGCTGATCACCGGCTGCCAGCAGTTTGGCAGTTCAGGTCTCACCGGCTCAAGGTTGACTCATCCTTCTGAGGTGGGTCACACATACATCAATAGTGATACTGATCTCTTTGCTGATGTGTGGGTTCAATCATGCAGCGTATAAACTGTATTTTCAGAATATAAGACACACTTTTTTCCTTCCTAAAAGAGGCTGAAAATTTGGGTGCATCTTATACTCTGAATGTAGATTTTTTGAAGCTTTTTTTCAGACCTAACGAGGCACTAGCGAGTGAAGCAATCTCTGTGGTTTGCCTGCTTTTCTCATTGCTTCTCTCTCCAAAGATCAGTTGTGCTTTAGAAGCTGCTTTTTATCCCCAAGCAAGGGATAAAAACCAGCAAACAAATGTGCTGAAGCTGACCAGACTAAGGATGCTAGCCAGATGAATACCTGGTAGGCAGATTTTTTTCCCCCTATTTTCCTCCCCCAAAACTAAGCTGCATCTTATACTCCGGTGCTTCTTATACTCTGAAAAATATGGTAATCAGAGTTCTGAATGTTGTTTGTGACTCTTTAAGATAGCAGGCCGCAAAACAGAGGAATAATTTGCACTTCTATTTAAGAGGGAACTTCAGAAAATGTGAATGAAGGGGGAAAAGGGAGGGGAACCTTGGTGCTGCTCAGGAAAGTACCTCTCCTTTAGTCTTTTCACTCCCAGTATTTGTGCCCACATACTGTTGCCTGTTGCCTTTTCATTTCCTCAACCACTTCTATGCCTTTCTCTCTGCCACTCCCTTCTTTCATTCTTCTTTATTCCAAAGGAGATAGAAAAAGGCAGTGAGGGGAGGGGGGCTTTGACTCATTTTTTTCCTGGTAATTGTAGAGGAGATTATTATGACATGGATAGGCCTCTCTATAAACAAACAAAGCTGTGCTTTTTTTTCCCCCTTTGGGAAATGAAAGAAAAGTTCTTTCATTTGTTCTGAACAAAGAGTGCAGCATCTGTGATCATCCCACTCCTCCTTTCCTTCTGTGCTCTTAATCCATTTGTGTTAATTTCTTGCCTTTACCGGGCTTTTTTTTTTTTCTTTTTCATCAGCCTCAGGCTGAAATCAGCTTGTCAGCATTGAGAGGGGTGTCACTGGTGACAATAGCTCCATCTACAGGTAAATAAATAAACTGCAGTGTGAGGAGGAAGAGTGGGGGGAGTGGTATTTTGCTGGAGAGGTACAATTAGAGGTATATATATTGGGGGAAGGTAAACAGTTACACAAGAGGGAGTGAAAACAACATTATACATGTACAATATGTGAAAAATAAATTGTCCCCACTGACATTTGGAGTCTAACTCTTGATATGTTGTGCAAAGGCAAATGTCAACCATTAGCTAATAGAAGCTACACCAAATTCAGAAAGAAAACAAAAATCACTTATTTATTAAGTAAAGCACAATTTATTTTCTACTGGTTTGGCTAAAGGAAAGATTACTACAATTTTCATGAAAGATCAGGAAGACATATGCATTTTGCATACATTCCCATCTTCAGTCCAGCAATGGATTCATTCTTCACTTTCTATTACAACCTGCCAGAAACAAACAAACAACAACAACAAAAAACAAAGTTACTGTGTGTATATGTATAATTTATATACATATATACTTTATATACATATATACTGTATGAAAGTATGAAAGCAACATATCTCTACAGCTACAATTTTTCTGTAAACAATAGTAAGTCAAATCTATCCTCATACAAGGTTTTCTCAATGTAAACAAGCAAAATCGTGTGCCTCCAAGTCTGCAAACGGGGATGCTGCAATTTCACTCCCTTACCCCAAGAGAGATGTAGGCAACAATTCAGGCAAAGGAAGGATATAGTTGGTCCGCTTTCATCTTAGTAAAACAAGATATAAACAAAACTCATAGCTTTGCTTCATTTGCCTTCTTGTATGTGAGCTGAAAATATTGAAGAATTGAAAGTGATATAGTTTGACCTTGATCTCTTTCTGTAAGCCATGATTATTAAAATATCACCATCCCATGCAGAGAGGCCACACATTCAAGACTGGCAGCCTGGCTTCCATTCTGCCTTCCTGGATTTCACTTGGCTTTCAGCCATGCATGGGTGCAAAGTCAGCATATGGGCCGAAGTGAGATTTATATCTGCGTACTTTGCTTCGGGCGTGGGTTACCTTATCTGCAGACGGCACTCAATACACCCCAAAACACAGAGTTCAGAGTGGGTTTCAGCAGGTTCTGACCAGTTCTGGAGAACCGGTAGCGGAAATTTTGAGTAGTTCGGAGAACTGGTAGTAAAAATTCTGACTGGCCCCACCCCCATCTATTCTCTGCCTCCCAAGTCACAGCTAATTGGGAGAAAATGGGGATTTTGCAATAACTTTCCCCTGGATTGGGGAGGAAATGGAGATTTTACAGTATCCTTCCCCTGGAATGGGGTGCGAATGGAGATTTTACAGTATCCTTCCCCTGCCACTCCCACCAGGCCACACCCAAGCCATGCCACACCCACAGAACCGGTAGTAAAAAAATTTGAAACCCACCACTGGTAGAGTTCTACGTGCATAAACATGATCTGGCATTTGCAGTTTATGTATGCTGAGAGATAACGTGGAACAACATGTATTTTGAATAGACAAGCATTATCATACTACTTCTCCCCTGAGTATATTTGTATGAACGGTTGTCATAGTTGTGGTTTTACAAGCCTAGCTATCCAGCAAAGAGCTAACATAAATCAGCATTTCAAACTGCTTGCCCAGGTAAGCTTTTAATATTCTCAGTATAGCCAGAATTAGAATGTTTGTTTGGGAAAAGGTGTAGTAACAGCATTCACCACAGGAAGCTAAGCAATACCTATTGAACAAGCTAAGAACTTCAAATAACTTGGAATCATCGTTCAATTTTCTACCCCAAAGGAAGAAGCAAGCAAGACCATGACTGCCTGAACCAATGCAATCATACAAATTGCACACCGCAGAGGCAATAATTACCTCCCTGCTGGAGTCAAATTCTTCAGGCTGAGGTATTGAACCTTTTCCTTTATCGAGTGCGGCTTTGCATATTATAAAAATCTACTTGCTCTTGAAGCAACTCAAATTCAATCTATAAGAGCAGTGCTGTATGTCTCCTAGGGTGTATCTAATGTTCTTTTATGCCTGGAGAGTGCTTGGATCTGCACTATTGAGGCACAGATGAGGATAGGCTGGCAGAAGTTATTAGCTGAAATTAAATTAAATTCTGCTAACTTTCAGAAAGAGTGACATTTATTCCCCTATTTCTCTAAGGATGATTTGTATGAAAGGCCTTTTTCTTCCAACCAACTATTCTCACTAGTATTTCTTTTTTTATGTAGGACAGTGATTTTCTTGGCTAGATTTAATGGCCTGCCAGGCACATCTTTGAGGGAAGGTACAACAATAACAGTGTATAAAACTCCCCAGGCATCTGCTCAGAAAGGTCAAGAGCCATTTTCGAACTTTTGTTGCAATGTCTTACATACCATCCATACGTCCATGGAGATTCTCAGTCATCCAGGTCATGGTTGTCCTGAAGGTGCTTTTTCAAGAGGCAATTGGACTTTCTTTGTTTTTCTTTGAAGATGTTTCGCTTCTCATCTAAGAAGCTTCCTCAGTTCTGACTGGTGGGGAATGGAAAGATTAATACTCCTTGCAGATAGCTGGTCATTTGCATTCTTTTAGAGAGTCATTGAGGCCACTTGGAGGTTTGCCTGTGTCTTCAGGATCACCTGAATAGTGCAAATGGGTGTGGAACCTTCTTGGGACTGCTAAAAGGACTGTGTTGCAGACTAGAGATAGATACTGTATCCCTCCCCCTCTGTTGAGAGAGGGCTGCTCAATTTTGAGATGGATCTCTAAAAGAATGCAAATGACCAGCTGTCTGCAAGGAGTATAAATCTTTCCATTCCCCACCAGTCAGAACTGAGGAAGCTTCTTGGATGAGAAGTGAAATGTCTTCAAAGAAAAACCAGAAAGTCCAGTTGCCTCTTGAAAAAGCACCTTTGGAATCCCATCCATAGTACTTCAACTTAGTACTGTTTTATTAGTTACTTCTCAGGACCAGCCCAATGAGGAAAAAAATCTTATTTATTAGCAGATCTATCTACCAAATTAGCCAGGTGAAGCTAAATTTGGTGAAGTGAAATCAGGATGGTCATCGCACCCTGACTCCATGTCTGCTCTTACCTGTCCTATTATTAGATAATTCAATGCCTGTAAATTAGACACAAAAGGAACTCCCTGTTTCTAGCTTTGTCTTTCTTACACTGTGTCTTCTTCTCTTTAAGGTGTAGTATAGATTGGAGGCTTTATTGCCTCGTGCGCTTCTTAATAAATCTGCTTTTTTTTATTGTTTTTTATTTGATTTATATGCCGCCCTTCTCCAGAGACTCAGGGCGGCTTACAATGCGTTAAGCAATAGCCTTCATACTTTTGTATATTTATACAAAGTCAGCTTATTGCCCCCACAAACTGGGTCCTCAATTTACCTACCTTAGAAAGGATGGAAGGCTGAGTCAACCTTGAGCCTGGGGAGATTCGAACTTACAGTAATTGCAGGCAGCTGATGTTAATCACAATGCTATCAGTCTGCTGAGCCACCAGGCCCTTGTGGCTGGTGGCTATATATTTCAAATATAAAGAATGTTAGTTTTCACAGAAAGTTGTGCTGAGACAATCTTCTGCATCAAAAGGCAAATATTATGAGTATTTGGTAACTGGTGCCTGGTGGCTCAGGGAAGGCATGTAAGGGGGCAATACCTTAGGAAGATGCATGGGGGCATGGAAGAGGTGCCACATAGTTCAGGGAAGGTGTGGGGGGGGCTGGCATGCATCAGGGGAGCACATAGTGGTTGGCATGGCTGGTATAGTGTGCAGGGTCCCTTCCTCTCTTCCTTCCTTTTTCAGCAGGTAGGTAAGTGTCTATAGTGTGGAATTTGCAACAAATTGCAAAATTATTCGAGAAATTGTCACAGAATGTTGAAAATGAAAACCATGTGGCTACAGCATCAGCCCAGCATCAGCCAGTAGCAGTGAAGCAACCACAACTTTCCCAAATTTCATTTCCTTGGGTGTCCTGGGTCCAAGATTTTGGACACAGTTTATAAGTTAACCCATCTGAATTATCTTGCTTCAAAAAGTGTTGCCTATGATGCACCATTTCACCCTGTTGAAGATCAAGAGTTTTAGTAGTATATAAATTTCTAGTGAAAACAGTCCTGGATATTCCTAAGGAGAGCTCAGATTCCTATCATTCCTTGCTGTAATGCCACTTCATCCTCTATGTGGGAAAAAAAAATGGTTTAGCACTGGATAAAAGAAGCATTTACCTTTGAGGTAGTAATTTCTCTGGATTTTGCTCGGAGCTTATTGACCTGAGACTCAGCAATATCAGCTCTTTCCTCAGCCTCTTCCAGCTCATGTTGTGTTTTTCTGAATTTGGAGAGGTGAACGTTGGCCTGTTCATCCTGTAGCCAGACAAGAATTACACAAACACACGTGCACACAAAACCATATTAGCCTGAAAAGGCAATGTATGAATTTCAATTTTGAGAACCTGAAGTTGGTATTTTTAAGTGCCAAAAAAATCTAAAATGACTTACAGCCTCCTCTGCTTGTCTCTTGTAGGATTTCACTTTCAACTGAAGTTTATCCACTAAATCTTGTAGTCTGATCACGTTCTTCCTGTCCTCCTCACCCTAGAAATGTGATACAATCTTAGGATATTCAAAAGAAAGAATTGCTGTGAACCAACTACTTCCTTTTCCTCTTACCTGGAAAGTCAATTCTTTGACTCGCCGCTCATATTTGCGGATACCTTTGATGGCTTCCGTAGCTCGCTTCTGCTCTCCCTCAAGTTCAGACTCTAGCTCTCGGATCTAGAGTTGAAATGATACAATTTGAATATCTAATAGCAGAGTCTCTGAAGATAGCTGATATCTACCACAGGTCTGAACCCCAGTGTTTACCCTGGCCTCCATCTTCTGAATCTGTTTCTTTCCCCCTTTCAGAGCGAGTTGTTCTGCCTCATCCAGACGAAGCTGGAGATCCTTCACTGTCTGATCCAGGTTCTTCTTCATTCTTTCCAGGTGGGCACTTGTGTCTTGCTCTTTCTTCAGCTCCTCTGCCATCATGGCCGCCTTGAATCATAAGCAATAGATTCAGATCAACAAGTAGTCAAAGTCAGTGCATGTAAAATAAAGAAGAGGAGGTCATCTTGGGAATTAGGAATGAGCATTCCATAACCATCTTGGTAAATTATTCCTCTTCTCACTGAATTTAGGAGGTTTAACCTTGGCTTTGAATGTTTAGATTTCTGGCTGATATATAGCTGTATTATGGTTTTTGGTCTTTATTTGATTGTGTAATTGTTAATATTAACTTGATTTTGTCTATTCATCTTTTCTGATTTTACCCAAGTTGGCGATTTATAAGTCCATTGGAGTGGCCTATAAACAAACAACCAAACAAAGTGAGCAACACAATTTGGACTTCCCACTAGATCTCTGTACAAGATTACTTACATTAATAATGAATGCCTAAACTATCTGCAAAAGTCTCTTTTTTTTTTTCCCAGAATAAGCTTTGAAAAGCAGGATTATCTGATTTGAGAAGTTTGTATTGCATATGATAAAAATGTGGTAGGTGGGAAGTACATAATCTAGGACTTACATCTGTGATGGCCTTCTTTGCCTTTTCCTCTGCATTTCTGGCCTCTTTGATGGCATCTTCCACTTCACCTTGAAGCTGAGAAATATCAACTTCCAGCTTCTTCTTTGTGTTAATGAGACTAGTGTTCTAAAGAAGAGAGAGTGAAAATGTATCTGAATATTTTTGCAAAAACTCCTAATAATTATTAGAGCTATTCCCTCCAAATTTAAAATTGGTATTCTTGATGTGAGAAGTTGCAATAAACAAAATAATAGCTATATCCATCATGCTATGCTTTTGTTGGCCAATGTTGGACACTCCATGATAGAGAAGATTTTGCAAGATAATTCTTATACTGCTATCATGACTGCTGGAGAAGTCTCCTGCGAGTCCCTTGGACTGCAAGGCAATCAAACCGGTCATTCCTAGAGGAGAACAACCCTGGCTCCTCTTTAGAAGGCCAGATCCTGAAGATGACACTCAAATACTTTGGTCACTTAATGAGAAGGAAGGACTCACTGGAGAAGAGCCTAATGCTGGGAATGATTGTGGGCAAAAGAAGAATGGGACGGCAGAGAATGAGGTGGCTGGGTGGAGTCACGAAGCAGTCAGAGATTAAATGGTCTCCAGGGGATGGTAGAGGACAGGAAGGCCTGGAGGAAAGTTGTCAATGGGGCCGTGATGGGTCAGACATGACTTCGCAACTAACAACAAAATCATGACGTCATCCATACCTGTGTATGCAAAAGCTGCACCCGTTCAGTAGCATCCATAAGCTCTTGTTCAGCAATCTTCCTTCCTCTCTCTGTCTGTTCCAGAGCTGCCCGGAGTTCCTCAATCTCAGCCTGCATCAGATTAGCTCGGCGTTCAACCATGGCCAATTGCTCTTTTAGATCTTCTTGGCCTCGGAGGGCATCGTCCAAATGTAGCTGTGTGTCCTAATTTCAAACAAGAATATTATTTAACAGAAGTGATCTTTGGGCCAATCATTTTTATTATTCATATAAAACATTAATTGATGGAAAGTACTTTGAGCTGTCCTTGAACATTCCTCAGATGTTTCTGTGTCTCAGATGCAAGGCGATTTGCATGGCTCAGCTGGATTTCCATTTCATTTAGATCCCCTTCCATCTTCTTCTTAATCCTTATGGCCTCATTCCTACTCCGGATTTCTGAATCCAAGGCGTTTTGCATGGTTTCCACTGTTCTTTGGTGATTCCGCTTCATCTGATCAATTTCTTCCTCTTTCTCTGCAATCTTCCTATCAATCTCAGATTTAACCTGGGTTAACTCAAGCTGAATGCGAAGAATTTTGGCCTCTTCATGTTCAAGAGCTGCCTATTGGAAAATCATATGGATACTGGGTTTGAGAAACTTAAATCGATTATGACTCTTTTTAGAATGAGTTAGCATCCAAATTGAAGTTTTTGTAAATGAATGGGTACACAACACAGAATTACTTAACTGCTATAAATTAGCATTTTCAGTGCCTACTCAAACAGGCACTTATAAACGCATAATTAACAACCTTTTTAAAAAATCCATTTTTAACTTCTTACCTCTGCTTCCTCCAAAGCCATCTGCATCTCAGATTTCTCTACCTCTATCTGTTTCTTGGCTTTCTCAAGTTCATGGATAAACTTGCCATTTTGAGCAATTTGTTCTGTGAGATCAGCAATTTCTTCTACAAAATATTAAAGCGTATAAATAGTTGATTAAAAGAATAAAAGAAGAGCAATCTGCCTGTGACCATAGAAGAAACATTAAAATGCCAACAAAGCACCAAGGTGTGGTACTTACGCTGCAAATTCTTGTTTTCTCTCTTCATTGTCTCCAATTGATCTAATGTTTCTTCGTAGGCATTTTTCATTTTGAAAAGTTCAGTACTCAAGGAGCGAGCTTCCTTTAAGGAACTTTCCAGTTCTGACTGGCTCTCCTCGTATTTGGTCTTCCATTCTGCCAAAATCTTAATATCCAATATGTTTGAATCAGTTACTATAGTACTGATTTTGTCCACTTTTTTTCCTTCACTAAATCAATCCAGCATTTCAGTAACTTTTCTATCAACACATCACTTTCTCAATCCCACTGATTTTACAGTGGCAAGTAACACATTTCAACCCTAAACAAGTCAAGATATGACTTGTGTGTCCCATAGAATGGTCTGAACATACCAGCTATCGGTATCTCGGTTAAGCTAAGAAGGTTCAGGTGAAACTAACACAAATCACTGACGATTAAATAATAACCCTGACTTGTTATGTACAGGTTAGTACACAGAAAGAAGATCTTATAATGATACTAAGTTTACGCTCCTGTGTAATTTAAATTCTAAATTCAGGTTTACAAAACCCACATTCTATATTTTCATGGCATGCCTCCATTCCTCAAATTGAGTCATCCCTCTGGTGGCAATAGACTTTTAAAAACTGTAATACTTCAAACTATACCTTGTCAAAATTTCTCTGTTTTTTGTCTAGAGCAGCTGCCTGCGCATTTGCTCTTTCGACATCCACCATTAGGTCTTCCACCTCACAAAGCAGTCTCTGCTTTGTTTTCTCCAAGGAAGCACATTTGGAGTTCACAGCTTCAACTTGCTCTTCAGCCTCTTGAAGTCGCTGAGCAAGTTTTTTCCTTAAAGAAGTCAGATTGAAATAATGATGTTCCATCCGGTATTTAGGTTCTCTATGAAATCAGCTTTGTCCAGTAGAGTTTTGCTTAACGCATAACTGTATGCTTGGAGAATTTTGTTTAGTAAACCTCTCTAATAGCAAAGTTAAATACAGAGGCTGGAGTCACATATTACACTAAGCTAACTGTTTGTATAGTATCATTTGTATTGTATCATTTGTATCGTATTTTAGTTGGAAATAAGCTACAGTTTGTAAACTATCTTTATAGTTCAATATAAGTCTGGTGTCAACCAGGCATTGCAGCTTATTTATTTTTTTAATGAGCAAAAGAAACCCTAGCCTAACATAAAACTGACTATAATCCAATGCATTCATTTTAGTATAATCTGTTTCTAAGACATTCATATAGTTCTCAGAAAAAAATCACTCTTTCAAATACTGTATATTAAGAAACAACAACAACAAAAATACAGACTGTGGACCACACACCAGCAGCATTTTCTTTTCTTTTTTAGAGTTGCTGAAAGGTTCTCTTACACTGGCATTTATATGGAAGATTATAAATGTCCTTGAATATAATAAGAACTACCCATTTTTGTTGGAATGTTGACACAAATGGATAATTTGAGTGCATAAACGTTGGAAAGCTAGTATGTAAAGATTATACTAGTTTGTCATTTTTTCTCACTCCTCACTTACTTCGCCTCTTCTAGCTCTTCTGTGCGTTGAATAGCATCTGTTTCATACTTGGTTCTCCACTGAGCAACTTCTCCGTTGGCTTTGGACAGGGCACGCTGGAGCTCACTCTTGGCTTCCTGTTCTTCTTCATATTGTTCTCGGAGCAAGTCACAGTCATGCCGAGAAGATTGTAAAGCATGTGCCAATGCATTCTTTGCCTAAGAATTATCAGTACACCATGAAATTTTTGAACTCAGATTATAACATGTACAGTATTCACTGTAGGCATGCCACAAACTTCATACACAAACATTAATGCTTATATTTTATATACTTTGTGCAAAGAACCTAGTTTCAAATTGTCATGAGAATGAAGAGAATATCCACACTACTCAAGGTTTCTCCATGAATGTCCAAAAATGTATTTTAAGACTTTGGAATTTCTTGCAATCATGTAGTTTACAAGAAACTTAGCTTCCTTTCTTGAAAATGTGGGTTCCCTGTTGTGGAAGATCTCTATAAGCAATGCAAAGTATTATCATGATGAGCTTGAGTTAATATTTTAATTCAGCAATTTATGTATAATTGGGCAGATTAAATCAAAAAGGTTCTTGGTATTCTCAAGTACTGAATTCATAGTTGACAGGTTAACAGTGAGTTCAGAATGCATGGCCAGTAAATCCTATGCATGCCTAATAAAAAATAATATCCTCTGATTTCTATGAGACTTTAGGAAGATGAGCATGTGAGGAGCTGAGTCTCAGAACTATAAACATTTCAAGTGTTTGATTCAATTATGATACATGACAAGATTTCTGCTCACTAAGGGGTCACATCAATTCAGTTAAATAATCTCTTATCAATAACTCATCATGACAAAATTGAACATTGAAAGATAGAGTGCTTGTTGCCAAACATGACTCAAGTGTTGAAAATGACGGTGCCATTATGTTTAATAACCTATTAAAAATATTGCCCAGCATTTTCTACTTATGAATGAATACCTTGGTCTCTTCCTCTAGCTGCCTCTTCAGCTCTTCTATTTGCTGAGTAAATGCTTGCTTGCTTCTGGAAAGCTGTGATATTATGCTCTCCTTCTCCTCAAGTTGACGTGACAATTCGCCTTTGAACCAAGATTTTAAAATAATTTTATTCTTTAAGCAAGAACAATACGTATTTAATATAACTATTGATCCTGGAAGCAATACCAATTAAAATCTCCTTTGTGTCAAGTCCAACTTCTTTTCTTTATGGAGACATCAATGAGTCTCCATGAAGAGTTTGTAAAAAATTGTTTACCACTGGCTTCTTCCAGGACATTGAAAAGCCTACAGCCCCAGATTTTCCTAGTGCTTCATTTCACTTAGGACAAAAACATATTTTTGATGCACCTGGTGCAGCTGCATGGATTAGTGTCTCTACAGTTTCAGACCTTGGGGTAAAAATAAACTGTAGATAAACTGAGGTTGAGGTCTGTCACTGAATATGTAGATTTAATGCCCACCACTTACTATCAATTGATGAGGGGAAAATGGTTTGGAATAGCCTTTATTTGCATTTTGGCCCATTTTCAATGTTCTCCTTACCTGATTCAGCCTGTAGACGAGCTTTTTGTGTGGTTAGATCATTGACTAATCTCTGGTTTTCCTCAGATTTGGCCTTTAATTCACTAAGTTGGTCCTCTAATGTGCGGCACATTTTCTCTAGATTTGCCTGTAATACACAGAATTAAGAAGATTTCTTATACATATATGTCTTTATGTTTACATAGCTGTGTATAACCAAGAATCTACATTCTGGGATTACTCATTGATTTTATTTTCAAATACCTTAGACTTGGAAACAGACTCTAGATTACTGGCCAGGTCATCAATTTCCATTTTAAACTCACTCTTCTCCTTCTCCAACTTTTGCTTGACGCGTTGAAGATTATCAATTTGTTCCCCAAGCTCAGCTGTGCTATCCGCATGCTTTTTGCGAAGAGCTGCAACAGTGGCTTCATGCTGCAAGGCAGATTCCTCCAGATCCCGCCTCATTTTCTGGAATTCCGCTTCCCGTTTTTTATTGAGTTCAATCTGGACAGAGGTGGCCCCTCCGGCTTCTTCAAGCCTCTCACTGATTTCCTCCAGTTCACGTGACAGATCAGCCCTCTGCTTCTCTGCCTTTGCTCGGGTTGCTCTTTCAGATTCAATCTCTTCTTCCAGCTCTTCAATACGAGCCTGTAGAGAAGAAGGATCTGCTAGTTAAGAGTAGCAACGGTGGAGGTAATTCAGTGCAGAATCATCAATGAAGAAAACTACCGTATTTAAAGTAGTTGCCTCTGAAACAAACAAATCTCATTAACTTCAGTGTTAAGGTGTTCACTCGGTAAAATTTCAATTTTAAAATAAGGAGGACAATTACTATTACAGGATGTCACCCAGTCAGTCAGATGTATAGACTAGATTTGGCATTTTTATCACCTACTGAATCCTTCCGAAGGACTGGGATAGATAGATGTGGTTTGGTAATATGAAACGTATCGTCTGAGGATGTTTAAAATATTCCAAGTAAAATTGTCTTTTGCAGTTGACTGGTGATGATTCTTATTATTATTATGGTTTCACAGTCATCCAGATATTTAGACTTGATTTGGCACTTTTATCCATGTAGCAATTCCTCCCCAAGGACATTATATCATATCATTATCATATCATAAGTTTATTTGTCAAGCATATATAAGATAACAGGTAAAAGTATAAACATAATTTGAATACATGAAAAGAGTAAGTAAAAAGGAATATTAGGACAGGGACGGTAGGCACATTGGTGCACTTATGCACGCCCCTTACAGACCTCTTAGGAATGGGGTGAGGTCCCTATTATCATAATTATCATTATTATTATCCCCACCTATAAAGAAAGATTAAACAGACTAAACCAAATAGTCTATGTATTGTGGTTACTAAATCACAATAACCTGGAACAAAAATTTAAATATGATGGAAACAATTCATGCCTGTAGTTCCTTGATTTTCTTTTGCAGCTGAATACTCATAGTTTGCTCATCCTCAGTTTTGCTTTGTAGTTGACTGTATTCAAAATCTTTTCTGTAAACATACCAAAGAAAGAAGTTAATTAAAATAATCTTATAATCATAGTTTAATGTTTAGCTATAGTATATACATGACATACTTTTTCAGTTTTTCTTCTAATTGCAGTTTATCATTTTCTAGATCCATAATAGATTCTTGAGATAGTTTCAAGTCCCCTTCTAATTTTCTCTTGGCTCTTTCAAGATCCATGCGGATTTTCTTTTCTTGTTCCAGAGAGCCTTCCAGCTGCAACAGAAGTTTAATATTAGTCTTGGACTCATATATGGGCAATTTATATGTTTTCCTTGTGATATGTTCTCCGATATGTACTCCAGTGGTGGGTTGCCCCTGGTTCACACCAGTTCTATAGAACTGGTAGTAAAACCAGTGGAGGCTCCGCCCACCAACCCTGACATCATCAAAATGCTTCTGCGCATGCGCAGAAGAGAGCATGAGCGGCCCCGCTGCGAACCGGTAGTAAAGGTAAGTAGAACCCACCCCTGATGTACTGCCCTAAAAGGAATGGACATTTTCAGCAGACATATGGATGTTTTCATTATTGTATTCTCTCACCTAATCTCACCCCAATGTATATTCACTGTATAGTAGGTTGTAAATAAAAAGCACTCTTCTCTGTTCTCAGCTAGTTAATGGAAATATGAGGGAGTTTCCTTATTGTTGTGCAGATGACTAGATTTCATAGTAATTCAGAGCTTTTAAGGTTTTAATATTCTATTCCATTCTGAACATGAGTTTATTCCCCCAATTAAAATAAGAATGCATGACACCACAAGCTCAATGTTTGATTACAATGACTCCATGTTCGATTATATTGGGATAGCCCACAGTGAAAAATCAAGAGCCATTTCTCACATCATCAACTTGTTGTTCCAGTTTTGCTTTGGCTTTCGTGAGGGTGTTGACTTTGTCTTCCTCAGCCTGTAGATCATCAAGAGCTTGCTGATGAGCTTCTTGGAGGGCTTTCTTCTCTTTGGTTAATTTCACAATGGTTTCATCCAAAACTGCCATTTCTTCTGTTAGATTCTTCACCTATAGAAAACAACAAAGCCTAGCTGATGACTTGAAAACCTGGTAATGATCTCATATGCAATAAATAATTAATTTAGAATCATGAGTTTTTCAATGAATTGAATTCCTTACATTCATCAACAATATACAGACATTAACTACCTTTTCAAGCAATGTCTATTTATTTACTGGCATCATATACTGCTTCCATCAGTGTTAGTTCTGTTGATTTACATTTTTATAAATAAGGTTAAAATGCAGTATTAATAACAGCACAATATAATACAAAACACGGGGGAGCCGAGGAATATAAAAATAATAATCCCATTTCATAAACTCCAAAATTACAAGAAGGAACAATTCACCAAAATTCTGGAACTAAGATTCGCTGAATTCTGGAACTAAGATTTGCTTTTGATGATCATTCTAAAGCAGTGTAAGAGCTATCTGAATCTCATGAATCTCTCATTGTTTCAAAGCAGTTGAAAAGATCTACCTCTGAAGGTGGAAATTGGTAAGGAAATGAGATGAGTTCCTTCTACATAATCTTATTGGACAGGCAAAAAAAAAAAATTGGGAGAGGAGGAGGCCTGGGATATCCAGGTCTTGAATCACATAGGGCCTTAACTTGACAATGGTATTTTGAATTGCATCTAGAAGCGAATTGGTAGGCACTGCATCTTTCCAAGCATTTATGTCACATTGGCAAATTATAAAATGCTTATTAGTACTCAAACTGCTGGGTTTTTTTGGACTGGTTTGAGCTTCTGAATGGTCTTCAATGGCAGCCCCATGTAGAGGTGATTAAGGCATGAAGGATGGAAAGAAGACCCTTCTATATAGATATCACCAGCATACTTTTTAACATATATCCCTGTGTCATCTTATGAACTCTTCAAAAGGTTTCATGTAAATGAAGATAATCTTATGGTGCTCCATTCTTGAGGAGTTTTGGGCTCTATCTCTCTCAATGCTATATGGTGCTTCCCTCTCCCAATGCTCAGAGTTAATGCTGAGGCACTGAACATCACAAAGATCACACTCCTTACTCCAGTTTAACTTAATGCCATTCATAAGCATTGCAGTCTCAATACTATAGCTAAAATCTGTTTCAAAAAGGTCAAATTCTTCCAAATTTCTATGCACTTTCAACCCATCTTTTTCTCTACAATATTCCCCCAAACAAGAGATTGGAGATTGTTGGTAATTGCTCAATATTGTTAGGTGGATTGATGCAGGAATTTTATCTTTGTCTCCTTCAAGGAAGATCATACCCTGTCTTGACACCAGGAAGTATTTGCCACTACACTGACCCAATCGCCTGGAGGTTTTCACCAACAACTATGAAATTCATATTAAATTATATTACCTTGTTTTCAGTGGCATGCTTTTCTTTTTCAACCTTGGCCAATGTTAGCTCAAGATCATCAATATCCTTCTTCAATTCAGAGCATTCATCCTCTAGTTTCCTTTTCTTGGCAGTCAGTTCTGCATTCAGCTCCTCTTCATCTTCCGCTCTTTCAGTCAGTTCTTTGATCTTAGCCTCCAACTGGATTTTAGTCTTGATCAATTGGTCACACCTTTCTTCAGCATCTGCCAAACTTTCACTTTCCTTATTAAAGAAAAGATAACATTATTAATTATTGCTCAGAATGTTTTCACTTTCTTAAATAGCCCTTCCTTTAATCAATAATTATCAACTTTAACTTACTCAGATTTAATGTATGGCTCAGCTTAAGTAATATTAATTAAAATTATTTTTAGTTTTCAAATAACAAACACATCCTTAGGCTTTTGGAATCATTAGGCAGGATAGAAAGAGAGCATTAAAAAGGGGAAGGGGCTCAACTTTGAAGGAAAGAAGCCAAATCCCATAAATACATAAAAGCCCAGCAGTGCATCAGACTTAGCCTTTTGCCATTTCTGAAGTAAATCCCACAGATTTAATATCTAATATTAGATATAATATTTAATAGATTCAAGAAACCAAGTTCTCATCTTCACATTACACTGGGCCAGTTCTTCACCACCACAACCACATAAATTTTTCTCCATATTTTCAAGATTCAATGCTGAGTTTTTTGTCACTAACAAATGCACAAGGACATTGGTTCAAACTGGATAAAATATGCTGTAGTTACTAACAAAAATAAATAGGAAATTTGGAAAAAATGAAAGCAGAGGGAAGCAAATGGAGACACTTGGATAATAATTCCACTGTGGCTTCTGCAGTGATATATTATCAAATTCTTTTTGTTCTTTGATTTACAAAGAAATTTTTTTGGGATCATGGGAAATGAAAATACTTCACTATCTTTATTTGGGTTGTTTCATTGCCCTAGGTCAGTGGTAGGCAAACTTGGCTCTTTCACACCCTGTGGACTTTAACTCCCAGAATTCCTAAGACAGCTTGGCTGTCTTAGGAATTCTGGGAGTTGAAGTCCACAGGATGTGAAAGAGCCAAGTTTGCCTACCACTGCCCTAGGTGAATACAAGATAAAATTAATATAGGAATCCTACATAGCTACTGCATTGCAATGTTGCAGAGAGAACAAATTCTCCCAAGCAGGTGATGGAATGGCTTTCTCTTTCTGTAGCAAGAACGATGTTGTTTCTGGTGCTCAAAAGCATCAGCTATAGAGAAAGGTAGGCCATTCAGAAGGAAAGCAAGGATCAGTCACCCAGAGGAGACATGGAGTAAGTTTGCTGTAATTGAAATATTAATTTAAGAAGAGCTAATTATAAACTGTATCTCAGAATACCCCGTCAGAATTAAATTGATGAAGATGCTCAATTTGAGATTAATTTTTTTTTAAAAAAAAAAAACAGAAGCTGCTATTGATTTACAATTCAGTGAAAAACTAGTGGGCATATATCTCCATGGAATTTAATTCAGCTTTCCTGCATCCTTTGCTCCTGAAAACTTCTTTTAACTAAAAGAATTAAAGTCCGAAACGGCTTGGGTTCAGAATATAGCCAGGGAGATAATGAGGTGTGTGTCTGTGTGTGTGTGTGTGTGAGAGAGAGAGAGAGAGAGAGAGAGAGACAGAGAGAGAGAGACAGAGAGAGACAGAGAGAGAGAGAGAGACAGAGAGAGACAGAGACAGAGAGATCTTCCTCTACCCACAGTTAGAAAGAAAAGCTGACTTCTGTATCCTATCCAAGATGGATATAGAACTGGGGTGAAATCTACTTACCTTCCCAACTGATTCGGAAGTGCACATACCTTGCATGCACTTGGACCCTCTACGCATGCATAAACCCTTCTGCACATGCGCAGAGGGTAAAAAACAGGTTATTTCCTGATTAAAACCAGGAAGTACTGACGGTGGGCGGAGCCTTGCACCACCATCGCTACTGGTTCTCCGAACCACCGGCCGCCATCACTACCGGTTCGGCCGAACCAGTCTGAACCAGAAAAGCATGGCACCCCTGATATAGAAGTGATGGTAATGAGAGACCAGGCTTCCTTAATGTCTCTGTTGATACTGTGAAATACAGTGCTTACAAAAATACAAAATACATTGTACATTATAGTTGACCTTTTGCCATCTGACATTTAAAAAAAAAAAACAATTCAAACAGGCCTTTGTCTGTAATTATCTACTTAGGACATCACATTTTCTAAAGGCGATTATGGGAAAGATTAGCAAGCTAATCTTACAGATTGTACTTGAAGTTGCAGGTCATTTTTCTCTTGCAACAAAGACACCATTTTTTCTTCCAGCTCTTTCCTTTTTGCTTCTGATTTAGCAAGTTCTTCCTTAGTCCTCTGAAACTCTTCCTTCATGTTGGCCATTTCTTTCTCTGCCTCTGCACTCCTTAACAGTGGCTTAATCTTGAAGAACAACTTCATCCAAGGCCAATGTTTGACATTCATGAATGAGCGAATGTTGTACTGAATCATGAAAATTGCTTCCCTGTAATGAAACCATTCCAGAAAGTTACTTATTGTAGATTAATAAAAATAGGATTGACTAACTAAGACTGCGGAGTTATATTATTAGACCAACATCGATCTCCCAATCCCATAGTTTGAATCTTCTCCAAGTATATTGCTGAGCTTGGAAATTTAAATGCTGAAAACTGGCAGTTGAGGCAAGAAAGAGATGAAAATTTTTACATGAAGATCTTATCTGGGTTACAAAGGTAAAGAGATTTAGCCTGGCTGTTACTTGTTGGAAGAGTATCAGGAAAGCCAAAGATTGTAAACTGAATTGAGAAATAAAAAAGATGAAATTAAAAGAATGATAAAATCTGTGTCTTAGAAATATTCCGTGGGAAGAGGTATTTTCTTTAGCATTTTTTACATTTCTTCCTACAAGAAATGGTGTTAAAAGGCAACAAGATGGCTGCTGAAGCCAAGATGAAGCTACTATTACAGAACATTCCAGAAACCTATAGAATCCACAATACAAAATCAATATGTAATTCATTCATTCTGTGTTGAACTGCTGTCAAGTTTTAATCAAACTCCAAACATCTGATGAAGGGAGTAGCAGCTCAAACACTATGCCTTTTAATAAAATGTATTATTGAAAAAGGTGCTACTAGATTCCTTTTGATTTTTGGCACCATAGACTAACACGGCTCTCATCTACGGATTTATGACCGTTTTTCACAATTACAACCTTTGCATCCTTCCCATGATCATGCGATCAAAATTCAGATGCTTGGCAACTGGTTCATATTTATCACCTTTGCTGTGTCCCAAAGTCATGTGATCACTTTTTGTGACATTCTGACAAGCAAAGTCAATGGGGAAGCCAGATTCATTTAACAACTGGTTACTAACGTATTAACTGCAGTGATTCGCTTCACAAATGTGTCACTTAACAATAGAAATTTTGGGCTCAACTGTGATGGTAAATTGGGGATTACTTGTGTATCTCAACTGTTCCAAGACTGCAAGAAGTGGACGTTATATTATAAAATAGTTATTACTGGATAAAAATATAATAGTTTTGGAGTGATGGAAAGTAAATAAGCAAAAAAAAAAAAATCCTTTAAGTTGGAGGACCCCTTTCCATAAGGACATACCTTCTGGTGCCACACACTTGAAGGTTCCATATTCACTCCCTCAGATGTTTCTCTATGGTTTACTTGTTATGTAACCCTGACAAATCATGGCTTATATAGAGACCATAGTTAATTATGCTATAATGTAACATTTGAAGTCAACCATAGCCTACGAAAGTTTGAAAAGCTTCCTCGGCAGAAATATGGATGAGTATCTAATTACAGGTAGACCTCAACTTACGACCACAATTGAGTCCAAAATTTTGGTTGCTAAATGAGAAAGTTGTGAAGTGAGCTTTGCCCCATTTTACAACCACAGTTGTTAAGCAAATCCCTGCAGTTGTCAAGTTAGTAACATGGTTGTTAAATGAATCTGGCTTCCCCGTTGGCTTTGCTTGTCGGAAGGTCACAAAATGAGATCACCTGGACTCCGGGATACTGCAACCATCATAAATACGAGCCAGTTGCCAAGCATCAGAATTTTAATCATGTGACCAAGGGGATGCTGCAATGGTCGTAAGTGTGAAAAACGGTCCTACGTCACTCTTTTCAGGGCCGTGGTAACTTTGGTCACTAAACAAATGGTTGTTAGTCAAGAACTACCTGTACCCTGGAAGCCTTGGCCTACATGAACAAGTCCTGTGGAAGAGAAATGTACTCTACCTCCTTGCCACCATTTTTTGGTATTCCGCTCTCATGAGATACCCCCTACACACAGCTTGTGTGCGGGTAATGAGCAAAGTGAGGCGGTCATCTCTCATCTCTTCCAGAAGGCCCAGCAAACCAGCCTTAAAAAACACCTGAGGAAAAAAAGATTTTTTTAAAAAAAAGCTAAGCTGACTTGTGTACGTACAGCTTGTATCCAGCAAGCCCTCAGCTCAGAAAAGTGCTTACTTTGGTATGCCCAAATTTGTACTGAGTGTGATCGATATCGATGGAGCCCAGCAACTTCTCACAGGCTTTCTTACTGTCCATAAACTGGCCCTCTGGGATGGCACTAGCATTCAATATACGATATCTGCCCATTTAAACATAAACGGAAAAAAAATCATTTAGTGTTGGAATCAGTGGCAAAGGGAAAGGCTCTGACTCACTGGCAGTCTTTTAACTAAAACTGTTCACAAAGAGTGGTACAAACATAAAATTCAGCAATGATAAAGCTTGTTTGTCATTTAGCATGATTTGCGAGCATGTAAACTCTGATTTACAAACATCCTTGTCCATAAAAAAACAAAACAGACTTGATTTTGTCTTAGCGCTAAAAATGTGCCAGGATATAATTAATTTACAAAAGAGCATTTTTGATTATTTTTGTTTGTTTTTTTGATAACGAAACTCACCCGAGGAAAATTTCTGAAGAAAAAAGTAGCTATGTAATGCTACAGATATTTTTCTTTGCGTACATCGCTGAATCAAAGTTATAATATATATATAGCATGATGGATAGAGCATCACTATTGCTTTAGATTGGGGTGTCAAACTAAAGTCATGGCGATGTCACGTGATGTATCGGGACTTTTTCCCCCTTCGCTAAACCGAGCATGGGTGTGGCCAGCACATGATGTATCCGGCCCATGGGCCGGGAGTTTGACAGCCTTGCTTTAGATAATATTTACCTAACAAGAATCTAGCATGCAAACTGGCATGTTTACTAGAAATTGGGTCGACAGACCTTTGCTTAAAATCTCCATATACGATTCTGTTTGGAAATCCCTTCCTGCAGATTCGAATGCCTTCAAGCACTCCATTGCATCTCAGTTGGTGTAGGACAAGCTTGTGATCCATTGCACCTGTGCAAGACCAAAGCAAAGAAAAATGGCAGCTTTTTTCTGATTTTCTCCTGCAGCTTTTCTGGAAATCCAGACAAGAGATTCTTATAAATTACCTGGAGTTTTAGTTTCATTGGGGATAATGCAGCGCACAAAATGTGGGTGTGTTGTTCTCAAATTGGACATCAATTTGTTCAGATTTTCCTGTGTTTTTGAATAGAGCAATTGTAAAATATTCGGTAGCTCTTCAAGAATTTTTTAAAAAACTAAAGTATAGAATTTAAGGAGTAGAATTTTTAAACCGAGAACCATATTGCTAATTTCTCAATTTTATTTTAAACATTTTGGAGGAAGAAGAAAAATATGAAGTTTGAGTTAATATGATCTTCATCTTCTTAAGATTGCTTGTCAATTTAATCAATACTCATTAGTTTCCAAACTATGCTTATAAAAAGATGCAAATAGAGTTGTGCATTAAATATATATAACTTGCAAACAACACAATATTCCTTGCAACCTATGCAATCAAAGATCCTTACCCTGAAAAGTGCAGAAACAGTTTGGAAAGATGACCCCTTCTTCTTGGCACCTTTCTTTTTAGTAGCACCTTCTATTAGAAAGCAGAACATAAATGTAATTAGTTCTCTTGTTGTCATCGCCTCTACCCAATCTTTTTCCTAGATATGATACAACACAGGACAAAGCTTCAAGGCAGTTTTGATTATAGAATAAAGAGAGAGAGGAAAAGGCTCTTGAAACTTACCTTCGTCTTGGGAAGAAAAGGTTGCATACAGATTGACTAAAATCTTAATGGATGACTTCTGATACAGTCCCACAACAGTTTCGTTTAAGGGATCTTTGTTCTTCTCTAACCAGCCACCAATATTGTAGTCCACAATCCCAGCATAGTGCACAAGAGAGAAATGGGCCTCAGGCTTGCCTTTGACAGGCTTTGGCTTTTGGAAGTTGGCCGATTTGCCAAGATGCTGGTCATAGAGCTTGTTCTTGAAAGACTGATCAGTCGCCTTGGGGAACATACACTCTTCTTCCAAGATGGAAAATATGCCCATTGGCTACATTAAAAAAAAAAAACACACATACTTTTATTTCAGATGTGTCTTCTTACTAACTGTTCTGACCTGGCTTTCACAGAAACAAGAAACAGATTCCCTGCAAACAAAACCCCCTCTTTTTTTACATATTGGGAATTAACTGCATTCACCAAGGCAAGAGTCCAGGCAAGAGTCCTACAAAAAGTTAACTGAAACAATAGTCCTTATCAGCTCATTATGATAAATGCAAGGCTGTGCGCTCCCAACCGGGAGGCTGCAAATTAAGTCAGTTCTTGGTGCATATGCTCACTTAATGACAAATTCCTTGTGTGTCCAATCACACTTGGCCAATAAAAAATTCTATTCTATTCTATTCTATTCTATTCTATTCTATTCTATTCTATTCTATTCTATTCTATTCTATTCTATTCTATTCTATTCTATTCTATTCCATTCCATTCCATTCCATTCCATTCTATTCAAAAAGAGAAATAGACAAACCTAATTTCTGGCAAGGCAGTCTTTGTCACCTGAAACACATAAGGAGCAAACTTTCCAGAAATGCGGACGGTTGTCTGCAACAACCAAACCACTACCATTTCCTCCTATTTAGGCCCCACAAGGGAGGGGCCAGTCAGCGTCCACGTTTGTTTTGCTTCCCGAGCTGGCTCATTGTCCTCCGTTGTTCAGCTCTCCTATCTGCTCTGCGCATACATGCATCTGGAACAGGCACCAGCTGTTCCTCCTCCTCACTCATCTCTGACTCCAAAGGCAGCTGCCTCTCTGGCTAGGAAATGCCAGATGGCCCTGGCTCTATCTCTGCGTCTGACACTGAGCATCCATCATAGCCTTCTCCAGGCTCCAGAACTGGCCCAAGTCCTCCCCCACTTCCTCATCGTCCGAATCTGCCGCCAGCTATGCTGGCAGATGGTGGGCCACAACACCAACTGGCATGGAAAGCCATAGAGATAACCTTGGAGAAACTGTATAACAACTTTTACAAAAACATGCTTTAAGTCCAGAAAATATTAGAAAGGAACTCAAACTGATTCTGCCTTCATTCCCTGGAGTGTAACACAGGGAGGACAAAACACAAGCTTTCAAGATAGACTGTCTCCACAGTATTTTGTGCAATGTCTATCTGGACCCGTACCAGTCGGGCT
Source organism: Pantherophis guttatus (assembly GCF_059756535.1). Classification (NCBI taxonomy): domain Eukaryota; kingdom Metazoa; phylum Chordata; class Lepidosauria; order Squamata; family Colubridae; genus Pantherophis; species Pantherophis guttatus. The sequence continues at coordinate 167,049,957 of NC_142064.1, forward strand.
TCAGGCAGGGGTACAGCACAGAAACAGCATTGGTCACATTGGTTGATGATCTCTGGAGGGCTCGGGACGGGGTTGCTCCTCTGTCCTGGTCCTATTAGATCTCTCAGCGGCTTTTGATACCATCGACCATGGTATCATGCTGCAGTGGTTGAGGGGATTAGGAATTGGAGGCACCGTGTTACGGTGGTTCTCCTCCTACCTCTCCGACCGCTCACAGTTTGTGTTGGCAGGGGGGCAGAGGGTCGACCTTGAGGCGCCTCGCTTGGGGGGTGCTGCAGGGATTGGTCATCTTGCCCCTTCTGTTTAACATTTATCTGAAGCCGCTGGGTGAGATCATCCATGGTTTTGGGGTGAGAATCCACCAATACGCTGATGACACCCAGCTGTACATCTCCACCCCAAACCACCCCAATGATGCCCTTGATGTGATGTCCCGCTGCCTGGAGGCCGTGCGGGTCTGGATGGGGAGAAATAGGCTCAAGTTCAACCTTCCAAGACTGAGTGGCTGTGGCTTCCGGCGTCCCGGTATAGTCAGCTGGTGCCATCGCTGACTATTGGGGGTGAATCTCTGCTCCCCACAGAGAAGGCTCGCAATCTGGGCGTCCTCCTGGACTCACGGCTGTCTTTAGAAGAGCACATGACAGCCATAGCCAGGGGGGCTTTTTATCAGGTTTGCCTGATCTGCCAGTTGCGTCCCTTTCTGGACTGGGATGCCTTGCGCACAGTCACTCACGCCCTCATCACCTCCCGTCTGGACTATTGTAATGCTCTCTACATGGGGCTCCCCTTGAAGAGCACTCGGAGGCTCCAACTGGTCCAGAATGCAGCCGCGCGGGTGGTTATGGGCGCACCTCATTACGCCCATGTAACACCTCTCCTGCGCAAGCTGCACTGGCTCCCAATGGTCTTCCGAGTGCAATTCAAGGTGTTGATTACCACCTTTAAAGCGCTCCATGGCATAGGACCAGGATATCTACAGGACCGCCTTCTGCCACCAACAGCCTCCCACCAACCAGTTCGCTCCCACAGAGAGGGTCTCCTCAGGGTGCCGTCGGCCAAGTTATGCCGGCTGGCGACACCCAGGAGGAGAGCCTTCTCTGTAGGAGCCCCTGCCCTTTGGAATGAATTGTCCCCAGATATGATATTCGTAACATCTATGATCTCCGGGTCTTTCGGTGTGCCCTCAAGACCCTACTGTTCCGACAAGTGTGGCTGCTAATTGAATGATTTTAAATTGGGTTTTAACTCTGGGTTTTAAAATTTGGCCAAAACTATTTAATGATTTTAATTAATTTTAACTATGATATTGTATATTTATGTTTTAATTTTGGCTGTACACTGCCCCGAGTCCTTCAGGAGGAGGGCGGTATATAAATAAAATTATTATTATTATTATTATTATTATTATTATTATTATTATTATTATTATTATTATTATTATTTAATGTGTTTCCCGATGTGGGTCTAACTCAAAGGGCTGCCATCTGAATGAGTACTTATAAGATAATATTCAAATTTACCTTCTCAATAAGCTCAATGCAAGCAGCCAAATCCATTCCAAAATCTATGAAAGTCCACTCAATTCCCTCTTTCTTGTATTCTTCTTGTTCTAGTACAAACATGTGGTGGTTGAAAAATTGTTGCAGTTTCTCATTGGTGAAGTTGATGCACAGCTGCTCCAAGCTGTTAAACTAACAACAAAATATAACCAATTAATATAATTCCTTAGATCTCATAGATTCTCTACTAAATGAAACTTCAGTTCATCGGAGATTTTACAGATACAGGCAGCAAGTAAATTTAATACTAATAATGAGAAAAAGGTTATTTCTGCTTTTCTGCTGTAGACAACATTCAGATGTTATTCTTATCCTCAACGCTAGATGGCACCTGTTCCAACCACGGACTGCTGTAAAACACAGAGGTAGAGAAAGGCAGAGAAATAGAGTTTGTAATAGATCTGCCTACCTCAAAGATTTCAAATCCTGCAATATCCAAGACTCCAATGAAATGTTGTCTGGGCAACCTGGTATCCAGCTGTTGATTAATACGAGCTACCATCCAGAAGAAGAGTTTTTCATAGACGGATTTAGAAAGTGCATTGACAGCATGATGCACCTATAATTATAAACAATTAGAGACAAATGAAGATAATGATAGGAAAGCAAACCACTACAAGAATTTATTTATTCATTTATTTATATCCCACTTCATTATTTTTACAAATAACCCAAGGCGGTGAATACATCTAATATTCCGTTCTCATCCTATTTTCTCTGTTACAACAATCCTGTGTGTGAGTTCGGCTGAGAGAGAGTAACTGTCCCAAAATCCCCCAGCTGGCTTTCATAGCTAAGGCAGGACCTGAACTCATGCTCTCTTGCTTCCTAGCCTAGCACTAATATTTGCATAGAGAGCCAGTTTGTTCTAGTGGTGCCTTCACCACTAGAACAAACTGCCTCTCTATGCACATATCAGTGCAAAGCCAATATATTTTCCTGCATTTCTTTCTACCTGATCTGATTCAATTCAATTAATCACCAATTACTTTATATTTCAAAAGGGAAGAGAAATTATCCTGGGTAAAGTTTGGCATTTCTGCATTTGTTTTGCTATGAAATAGTGAAGGGGTACGTGTGAATGTCCTGCCTTAGAACTGTCCAGCAGTTCACAGTCTTCTGGTTTCCCAGGCTTCAATTAAAACCAAGAGGAATCATCTCTCCTATTATCTGTATTATTCTGTCAGCTAGGGCAGTGTTTCCCAAACTTGGGAACTTCAAGATGTATGGACTTCAACTCCCAAAATCCCACAGCCAGCCATGCTGGATGGGGAATTCTAGGAGTTGAAGTCCACACTTCTTAAAGTTCCCAAGTTTGGGAAACACTGAGCTAGGGGATATTTCTCTCTTTGAGAAGTTGTTTCTCCTTACCCAGGAGAGAATTAGAAAAATAAGTGGTAAAGAATTTTAAAAGGCATTTTCATGAATCTCTAAAATGTACTTAAGTCAGACTGTAATCTATTTTAGACATCTTCATATCACTCCCTGAGAAATATGAATGGTAATTGGCATTGTATGTATGTTATTATCTTTAAATCGTCATTTTCTATTTGCCCAGTTGCCAATACAGGACATCTGCCACTTCTTGAGTGTAGGAATAGATAAAGTTGCCATCTACCAACTCCCTGCAAACATACCCTTGCCTCTGCTTCAAAACTGATCTTTTCCACCCTGAATCCTACAGTGAAATGTAGGAACAAACAAACAACTTGTCCCCTTTGCAGCAACAGAGTAATAAAGGTAAAATAATGAGCTGGAGAGAAAGGATCTGTTTAGCATCAAAGGACAGAATGTGTGAAGTGGATATGAAAGGATCCATGGTATGCAAAGAAAATGGTGAAAAAGAAGGAGACAGCTAATGGGGACAGAACAATATCCAGAGAGAGTTATTGATAGATTGGCTCACAGAGGGGCCAACCAGCAAGCATTGTCTGTGTGAATGGGAAAGGCAACCAGAGTAGTGACCAATCAGAGCCTGCAAACGCTTTTGGTCCCCTGCTAGACCATTGCAATTTTGAATGGAATTTTTAAAGTTAGCATCAATAAAAACCAACTTCCATGCTGCAGACAAGCAGTTTAAGCTTCCATTTGGAATTGCCTGTAGTTGAAATGTCTTCCTGTTGAAATTCACTGCATGTTCCTTACAGTTGTTGTTAGTAGAACTTTTTTTTTTCTAAATGGCATTCCAGCGATATAATCTAAATAGGATGAATGGCACAATTTCCTTCAAAGTAGTAGTTCTAAATCAATGAGCACTCTGAATGGAAGAAATACACACCCTTGTTGTTTGACATATGGACTACTACTTGATTTGCTACCTATACTCACCTGATGTACAGTTTGACCTTTGGTCACATACTCGTTGCCCACTTTCACCCGAGGAAAGCACAGGGCTTTCAACAAATCGGCAGAATTTAGGCCCATCAGATAAGCTGTCTTGTCAGCCTCTGTAAAGAACCCACAAGAAACAAGGCTTTGTGAAATTTTAGTAGAGTAATTGGGGTTGTGAAAAATACAACCAGTGAATTGGCAGCACGAGTTAGAAGCAGGAAAACAATATTGACATTTCTGGACAGAGAACAGTTGTGAAATTCAGCCTTTGTCCAATCCTTACTTCTCATTTAATCCTTACTGCTCAAAAACCAGAACCCAATTAAAAAGTTAGTTGTGTTCCATTTGAAATCTTCTATAGAAAGAGTATCTAAGCTGCAGGCCTATCCTCTCTCTCTCTTTGAAAACTCTTTCCTTTTTCACTCACATTTCTACATTTCTACCTCTCAATCAATAAGGCAATCAAAGCAAAAAGTAATCGGTTTAATGCCAGTACACACTACAAAAAATGCAAAGCATATGAGAGAAAACAAATATTTCATTGCTGAAAGCTGAGAAGACATCCTTTATCGTTGCTCTTTCCAAAGGAGTTTTGCAAATGTGCTCTTTCCAAAGGAGTTTTGTAAATCATACAGTTGAATCATATGATCTATAAAATTTGAAAGCTAATTTGTTACCTTCTGCACCATCTGGTTCTGCCTGCTCCTCTCGGGGTTTCTGTTTAAATTTCATGTTGCCATAATGCATCACTGCTCCTGTCAGTTTATAAATGCCAACTTTCTCTTCAGAAGTAAAGCCCAGAATGTCTATGGCTGACTAAAGGGGGTTGGGTGGGGGGTGAGAGTGTCACAGTTAGTTATGTTTTCAGACAGGAATTACATTCTTTGTTTTACATCACAATCATTTTTTTCACTCACATCTGTAGCTATAAGCTCCTCTTGGTCATCAATGCTCTGGACTGCAATCTCGCCTTGGCTTACGAACGGATAGTCATAAGGGTTTGTTGTAATAAGAAGCATTTCTGAAATAATATACAGGGGAAGCCTTTCTGAAATTCTAGGGATTATCATGTATAAGCTTTCCAATGCAGAAAATAGTCAACAGAGAAAAAAAACAACAACAATCCTTCCCCATATTATTTACCACACACATTATCAATAAGATAAAAGGTTCAGGAAAGTAAAATGGAATCCTACTTACCAATTAGTTCTGGCTTCTTATTGGACATAATCTGGTAGAAAATGTGGTAACTCCTCTCAGCCTTTAACTGAAAGGTTACTCTTGACTTTTCCAGAAGATCTATAACAGAAGGTCCAATTAATGTTTCCGAGTCAAATTTTGTAGACATTACATAAACAATTCTCAAATTCAACTACTTACAGGTCTCGATATCTGCAGAAGCCAGCTTTCCAGTGGCACCAAAATGAATCCTAATGAATTTTCCCTACAGGGTAGAAAGGCGTGAAAGTTATTTCATAAATCTAGAAATGTTTAATGAGCCACAACATATGGATTAGATTTATTTTTGTAATTGAATATTTTGCTACCGGTATGGTTTTTGTTTTATTTTATATCTTGAAGGTGGTACTGTTTTCAAAGAAACTGTTTGCTGCTGAAGAATAAATAAATAAGTCACTGTGCTTTAACAATTTTCCTTGTGTTGTTCTGTGTGTTTTAAACCTTGTTTCAGTTGAAATCATTTTCTTTCAAGGATTTCTTAATAGGTATAGGATGTTTTACTACGCAGACAGGAACAACACAAATATTCCAGTTAGGGGTATTTTCTTTCACATCTCTTTCACTCCTTCCTATAAGTGAATTTAAAAGGGAAGAAGATGGCTGCTGAAGCCAAGATAAAGCTAATGTTCCAAAACATTCCAGAAACCTATAAAATTGGCAATATAAAACTAACACGTAAATCATCCACTCTCTGTTGAACTGCCCGACTACAAAGTTGTCAGGCTTCAGTCAAACTCCATACATCAAATGAAGTGAGTGGCAGCTCAAATAAATATGCCTTTTAATAAATTTGTTATTAGAAAAGGTGCCACCAGATTCCTTTTGATTTTTGGCTAATATTGACTAACATGGCTCTCCTGTATCAAGTCAGTGAGGATTTTCTCGGTATAGGTGAATTGTTCCAAGAATGGAAGATATAGGTCTTATATTATGAAATGGTTATTACTTAGTAAAAAAAAAAAAAAAAAAAAACCAGCTTTGGGATGATGGAAAGTAGCCCTGGTAGCACAGCAGACTAAAGCACTGTTATTAACATCAGCTGCCTGCAATTACTGCAAATTCAAATTTCACCAGGCTCAAGGTTGACTCAGCCTTCCATCCTTTCTAAGGTAGGTAAAATGAAGACCCAGATTGTGGGGGCAATAAGCTGACTTTGTATAAAATATACAAAAGTATGAAGGCTATTGCTTAACGCATTGTAAGCCACCCTGAGTCTCTGGAGAAGGGCGGGATATAAATCAAATTAAAAAAAAAGTAAATAAGTAAAGAATCCTTCTCTTTACTTGGAGGACCACTTCCTGTAAGGACATACTTTCTGGTGCTATATACCTAAGGGGCCCATACCCCCTGGCTCACATCAAACAGGCACCCACAAACCTGTTCTTATATTAATAACCCACAGTCATGTCCAGGGTCAAATTATATATTTACCATATTTAAGAACATACAACTGACCCATTTTGTTAATACTGGATATACCCTGTGAGGATGGTTGGATTAAAGCTTCTTCCCCATTACTTTATTTTTGAATATCCTCACCCATATAAGAATTGGCAGCACTTGTGAAAATATCACAGCATGTAGTATGAGCCAAAGAAACCTACTACCCAGTTGGAAAACCCTTTCACTGAATCTTCTGAGGAAGGACATAATCATTTTGGGCAGGGAGGTAAGTTTATTATTACCCAAGCTGAAATATCCCCCATCCCAATTACCTCTTTGTATTAGGTTTTGAATTACATTGTTTTAAAAAAGCCTTCCATTGAAGATGGGACTTTTTTATGCCAGCTTGAATTGCTCTATGGGGAATGAGAAAAGGAGCAGGACAGGCTGTCTGGAGAGGCTTGCAAGCAAATGTGTCGCCTGCCAAAGATTCATCACTTACAAAACGGGAGGAGTTGTCATTCCTCACAGTCTTGGCATTCCCAAAGGCCTCCAATAAAGGGTTGGCACTGATGATTTGATCTTCAAGTGTCCCCTGCAGGAGTATTGGAAGACATATTTGAAAACCAAAAGGAGGGAGGGGTAGAGAAAGCACTGCAGAATCTTGAACAGAAGCGAGCTTAATTAAAGTAAATGTGACTGATTTTCCAATGAATAGATTTAGAATGTTTAAATGTTTTTTTCATAGGACCAAGGCATGAGAAATCTGGAATTAAATTACCAGAGTGCCTTCACTGAATTTCAATTAATTCTGAGAAGTTTCCATACAGTATTTTTTTGCCCCAAACACGCATCACTCTTTCCTCTTAAGATTTAAGTGATTCATTATTGGTGCTCAGATTCAGAAATGTGCAAAATGTTTTGAGTTCAAAATGGGTTGCTCTAACTTTACCAATAGTACAGAAAGCTCAGAACACTTTCACCCAGATCAAAACAGCTGTTTCAGACTTGAAATGCTTAAAATTCAAAACATTTTGCATACCCAAAGGTGCTTTTTCAGGAGGCAACTAGACTGAAAAAGCACCTTTGGGACAACCATGACCTGGATGACTGAGAATCTCTACAGACATTTTACACACCGTTACTAGTTGTTGCATTAATTATTTCGCTCAAGAAAATAAAAAATCAGAAAGTGATTCTAAAAGCAGGAAATGCATTTTGCTCCCTTCACACTTTTTTTTCCAGAAATGGTTCCTAAAAGGTCCTGTCAGAATGGAGGGAAAGAACAGAAGGAGGGAATTAGGAGGATAAGTGAGGGGGCAAAAGAAGGCAATACATTTTTCACAAGTCTGTTATGATAAAAATCTGATTCTGCAAACTAGAATTGCTGCTGGCAGCAGAAGGAGAGCTTCATTTCCTGGGGGACTTAGAAAGTGCTTCCTTCAGTATATAGATTTCATGATCCAGTCACCTATTTTGTTTAGGGTTTAATAAAATCTACCCTTCAACCATTTCTACATTTGTCAGCATTTGGGATGAAACAACTGAAATCATAACTGTAAATCATAGTTTATGTCCTAGAACCTTGGTCAAAGGTTTTTGCTTTAACAGCATTGGGAATAGCTATTATGAAGGCATGAGAAATTAATTCCGGATAGTTATTAAGTATAATGATTATATTATAATTCCATTCTCTTTCATTAAAAAAAAAATTGAATAAAACTGTTTATGGAACTATGCAGTATAGACCTTTCTGAAGGAATCTTACTATTATTACAGGTAGTCCTCAATTTACAACAATTTGTTTAGTGACCATTCCAAATTGCAACAGCACTGAAAAAAAGTGACTTATGACCATTTTTCACAGGTACAAACATCCCCATGACCATGTGATAAAAATTCAGATGCTTGGCAACTGGTTCATACTTATAATGGTTGCATTGTCACAAGGTCATGTGATCACCTTTTGTGACTTTTCAACAAGCAAAGTCAATGGGGAAGCCAGACTTAACACTTAACAACTGTGTTAGTAAATTAACACCTGCAGTGATTCACTTGACAACTGTGACAAGGAAGGTCGTAAAATGGGGCAAACTCACTTAACAAATGTCTCACTTAACAACAGAAATGTTGGGCTCAGTTGTGGTCATAAATCAAGGACTACCTGTACAGTGTTACTTTGGTTTTAGTGGTTATTGATAAAAAGAATTCCACTGAACAAACTCTGTGGAACTTGAGACAGAAAGTATATAAATAGTCAGACTCCCTTTGCTTAGAGTTTGGGGATTTTCATTTTCTTTATCTGCACATCTAGAATGAGATGTATTTTTCATACCTTCATGCTCGATTTTGACTCTTCTTTCTTCTTAGCGCTTTCTCCAGTAGCTGCAATTGTTGCAAAATACTGAATGACTCGCTTTGTGTTGACAGTCTTTCCAGCACCAGATTCTCCACTAGCAAGAAAAATCAATCATCAGGTAAAGAAATATTATTTGTATTAGCACTGTGTTACTACAGTAATCAAGCAGGATGAATCTGAAATGTCTACTTACGTGATCAGAATAGACTGGTTTTCACGATCTGCCAAAGGAAGAGGCAAAAAAAAATATGTTTACAAACTACAGAGATTGATGCTGGGTCATGCCAAGTAGCACCTCTCAAATTAATTTCATGTAGGCAGGGATACTTGGGAGAGATGGTGACGACCTATGCCATTGCCCCCAGCCCAACCCCCCCCCCATCTCTTGGTACTAGTCTTTATTTAACCTTATTCCCTTTCAGGCCTTGAAGCAGACTTACCAGTTAGCATGAACTGATATGCATTGTCAGAGATGGAGAAGATGTGGGGAGGGGCCTCGGAACGCTTTTTCCCTCGATAACCAGATACCACCTCTGGATTGTACACAGGCAACAATTTGTATGGATTAATAGTGACACAGAAGAGGCCTGAATAGGTCTGCATGGAAACCAAAAATAGTGGTTAAAATCTGCCCTCTTTGAGATTTCGGTCCTGGTACGAGGTAAGGATAAAACATACGTAGATCATCCAAGAGCTGTAGCGCTCTTTGAGGTTGTACAAAACGGCTGGTTCATGTAAATGCGTCAGCATTGCCATATCTTCAATTTTGTCAAACTTCGGTGGGTTCATTGCGTACACATCCTCTGGCTTGGCAGTTATTGTCTGAAAGAACAAGAGAAAAAGCATTCAGAAGAAGCACAGGCTAGGGGAGAATTAAAGATTCAGTCCCAACTAAATACTTTGAACAAGCATATTATTCTGTTATTATCGAGAAGCTATTGATAACATTACAGCCATTTCCCCCTTAAAACTGGCCTTCAAGGAATGTCATCTTGCATTGAAGCTTGAGGTGGTTAAAACTTTAACTTAATCTATAAATCCATCAATTGTCAAAAGAATGAATGGCCCAGCAAATTACACTTCAAAGTCTGCTTGTCTATGGGATCCAAAGGAAAATTTTAAGGGAAAAGCTATTGCTTATGCCCCCTCATGCTAGAGGTACTTACAGCAACTCATCCCAATAAAATATACAATCTTGCCCCATTTGTCTTCAGAATAATTGAGGGAGGAATTTATGGGATTGGGTTTTGCACCAATATATACAGTAAGTGACAGAGTTATGCATTGATTCTAATTCCAAAAGTCTCACATTGCATCAGAAAAATATTTTCTTAAAACAAAAGAGTTATTTAAATTAAATTTAAAACGTGTTTCCCACCCCCTCGTCGCCCAAACCATGGAAGATGCTCACCCGGCCATCTGATGTCTCTACAGTAATTTTCCCACCTTCAGAGCTCTTAATTTTCCCTTTGGCATATTCCTCCTTGGGCTCACCCACATAGCAGTAAGTTTTGGCATCAAAGGGCTGGTTCTGAGCCTCTATTCGCTCCTTTTCAGATTTACGCAGGAAAGGGGCAGCCGCCCCAAAAACCTCCATCTCTGTATCCCTGCTCATGGTTGCAGCTATAAGAGATACAAAAAGCTTAGTTTGTTTGATTTAAAGTAGAGGTGTACAGCATTAGTACACCTGCTCTCACCTAGTGATATGTATAGGTTGTTAGGCAAGCAAAGTAGTTCCAAGATTCAGCTATTTTGTCAGGAATCATAGTAGCAAGGCAAAAACTCCTTTGTTCTAATGTGAGACAGCCTGTCTGTCTCTTGGTAGTTTATATGTTTTCAGTTCACTATAGTACATGCCTCTGTAAAGAACCTCTATTAAATTTTGCCTGAATTTTTTCTGGGAACTTTTGTAAAAAAAAAAAAAAAGCAAAATATCAATAGCAAAAAATAAGTAGAAGTGGAATGCATAACAATAATAGCAAGAGTGGTGCTCCTCTATTCATTAAATAGTTAGGCAAGTGCAAAATCTTAAATATCAAGAGACAGTTCTTTGCAATCAATTGTTGAAAGTGAACAGGGAAAAATGATGTAAAATAATATAACATTGTAGGAAGAGCACTGACACACACACACACACACACACACACACACACACACACACACACACACTTTTCTACTGATTTCCAAAGAGCATAGGATATAAATAATGTGAAATGAATACAGGCAATATTATTTCTAATTGAATTCTTATTATTTTTATATATTAATTCAATTTATATACCACCTTGCTGTCCAAAGACCTACTTCCTTAGACAGGGGCAAGACTTTGTTTTTTCCTATTTTAGTATAAGTGGAAACTCAGCTCCTTATCATTCACCAGAAGCACTGAGAAGACCTGGTGCATCTCTTTGTCAGAAGAGGAGTGATTTAGCTTACGAACTGTCCCATATATTAAAAGGGATGTCCAATGAATTGGATAGTATTTATGCAGAATAGATAGGAAACATCTGCAGGTGTGGTAAGTGAGAAACAGCTACATCACTAAGCAACCTTGAGCAGAACAACTTATAATAGACAACTAACATTTTTGTTTGCAAAGCTGAGTTTGATGAAAAGTTGGCATTGATGTTAGCTGAATCTGTCTCTTCAAAACAAGATTGCATTCTGTTCTTCCATCTACGATTCATATGCAGGAAAATCAAAGCTCAGAGGTTTTCATCTCCATACTCAGAAACACAAAAGCACAACCTCCATCCCCAAACCCACACCAGACTCATTCATCAAATGATACTACAGCACACAAGAGACCTATAAATACCTGCAATTTGCTAGAAAGAATAGACACTCAAAAACCACACTTGGATTGCTCACCTTTTTATTATCTACTCTCAACAGAAAGAAGGAACTGGATGAAGTGCTCAACCTGCAAAGGAACAGACAAAATATGTGATAATGCATCCAGGATCCTCAGGCAGCCCAGCAGCTGAGAATTTGTTAGTCTTCCCATATGCAAAGGCTCAAAATACACAGCAAAGAATGGACTGCGCAACACATCTTCACTATACAAAAGTGCCCTTTAATATCATGGCATTCTAAAGTCCCCTAGAATAGTATAACCTGTACTTTTTTTTAAAGAGAAAAGATCAGGGAGATTTAAAAACAAAAGAAAACTTACCCCTGACAGTCCGTAACCACCAAGAAACCTTTCACCTTTGAAAGCTTTTATAGGCTCTGATTCTTCTTTTAGCTCAACCCTTTTCCCTATATGGAAATTAGAGACCAGCCCTGCAATCTGCTTGCCACTTCTACCTTATTTTTTCTCCTGTTAATGTATTTTTAGAAATGACCAAGTTCACACATTATTTATCAGTTCTGATACTAGCCACAGGGCAATCTTGTAAATGCACCTCTTTTAATCTTGGAAGGCAAGAACATAGTAGGAAGGAGATTGTCTGCTACTTTCGAAAATTTGCAGGCTTCTTACGTATTTATGATAGTTCTGTAGATCTCCTCATGCTAGTACTAATCTGAGCTAATTTTGGATCAGTATACATTAAGAGAATAAATATATTTAGCAAAAATTCATGCAAAATGACGTGAGCTGAGATTGTTCTGAGCTGAGAATTATGCAAAGGCTAATTTGTGGCTGTGACATCATATATACCACTATACAGACAATATATTGGGTGTGAATACTCAATATGCCTATCCACACAGATTAATAAGAGAGCTGTTGTTTAGTTAATACTGGGAAATATATAAATATATGCACAGCACATGGACAAGGGCAATAATATATCTGTTCATTTTCTGCTGGTTGTAGTCATGAGAGATTACAACCAACCTAGACTCCTCTTTTGTGTGCAACAAGATGGAGTACTAAAGAGTGAATGATTGAATTAAAAAAATGATAACAGCCAAGAAAGAAATAGTTATAAGGGTTTGAGTAAAAAGGATATAGCTTTAAATGTATAAAATAACTACAGCATATACTATAATAATTCCCAGCCCTTAATAGTCAATAAAGAACTAATTACTTCTAACACCCATAGGTTTGCCCATTAAGCCATTATTGATTTATCACTATCTCTGCAGGCATGACTTCCTAACTAAGCATGCCAAAGAATCACAATAATACTTTCCTCAGACATAGAATTAGGAACAGCTGATAAAAGCAGCCGTTGTGTAAAGCAAGACATCCAAATGAGTAACTGAGAGCAAATATATTAAATGGGAAATCTCTCAACTCTCCATTCCCTTGACAGCAATTGCAGAGTTCCAGAACTCAGCTGTCTTGATAGTAAGTCTCACTACAATATTGAGCTTCCCAAAGCAAACAAGATCCATCTCTTGTTACTGTAAATCAGGGGTGCCAAACTCGATTTCATTGAGGGCCGCATCAGAGTTGTGTTTGACTTGGGGGGGGCTGGAATGGGCATGGCCAGCTTGATGTCACTCGTGTCAGGGGCGCCTGTGGGGGCCTGAGTGCTCTGCCCTCCTGTGTGTGGCTCTCCCAAGCTCCGTTTTTGCTGGCAGAGGGTTGCAGGAGACCGTCCCAGACAAAAACGGAGATTGGGAGCCCATTTTCGTTGGCAGAGGCCTCACAAGTCGGTCCTTTGCTGTTTCCAGGGTGGCCCCGTGGGCCAGATCTAAGCACCCCATGGGCCAGATCTGGCCCGCGGGCCTTGAGTTTGACACCTCTGCTGTAAATCATTAAACAATGAAACCAGGATTAGAGACAAAACCATCCAGGACAATAACAATACAGAAATTAAAGGGTTATACACTGCTGCTGACCACTGCGCAATAAATCAAACCCACTTGTAGGACATTTCAATTAGGGAAGATGCTTCTAGCCTTTGTGAAACTGTAATTTAGAAATCTCTGATCATAAAGCTGAGAAAAGTTAAACAGAACGCAGAGCTTCCTAATTTTAATAAATGAGTCTTAAACTCTTTAGCATTGAAGACCACTCTCCTTGTTGCATTGTCATAAGACTCTCATGAACAAGGCTGCTTTGTTGTCTAACTCAACACCTGAAACAGAAAAGCATTGGGAACAACTATACATTAATAGGTAATATTGAATTGATGTTAGTGCACAATTAGTGCACAAGCCAAAGCTAAGCCTTGCTCAAAGTCTTCCTTAGCCACTGCCTTGACCTTCTGCTCAAGTAGAAATGTTGATTCTAGGAGAAATCCCCCAAACCAAGGGGAGTTCAATCCTATCTGGAACCGATGTAGAGGCTAGTACCAAATTAAAAATTTCTGGGTAAATAGGAACTCTTATGTTACCGGTACTAGGTTGCAATTTCAACTTATTTCATGTTATGTATTTTTTATTAAATTTATATAGATGCTTATCTCACATACATGACTCTGAGAGATGTACAATGCATAAAATCAGGTAAAACAATAATGCAATTACATCTTTCTTTAAACTGTTTTCAATTTTGTAATTGTTGTATTGTACTATTCTTTTATAATTGCTTTACCTGATTTTATGTTTTGTACGCTGCTCAGAGTCATGTATGTGAGGTGGATAGGAGAATGGACCAGCATCTTAGACACAGTGTTGCCACCTCACAGGCTTCTATTTCTATTAAAGCCTGTTTTAGAAACCAGATTTTGAGGGATTTCCTGAATGCCAATAAGGTCAGGGCCAATCCCGCTTCATCTCATGTAATTCATCTCATTCTGCCCCTTATTACCTCTATACGTCAGGTAAGAACATCATCCACTGGATCTCTTTCCAGTCATGGAGAGAACTAATATCATCAGCACATTGATAACTATCTCACTAATGATACTTCGCTCCAAACTGATTAATGACTTCATCCATGTCAGTGGCACTCTTCGCCTCCTCCTCCATCATCTAAAACAGGGCTATCAAACTCCTGGCCAGCAGGGAACGTCCCAATAAGTCATATGACTCCACCGTGACGACATGAGTTTGACACCCCTGATCTCAAACCATTGACTCGGTAGTAATAGAACCATTGCAAGAAATAATTATTGGGCTCAACCCTTACTGGTGGTTTAGACTATGGTATCCAGCACTGCCAAGAGATCCATTAGTTCAGAAGTGCTGCAGGACCCATTCAGGTCCTGATGGAGTATTTCACAAAAGTGACCAATATGATTTCAGTCTCGTGCCTAGGTCTGAATCCCATCAGAAAAGAACCTAAATAAATCATTTCATTTATTTCATTTCATATAGGATTCTTTATAGCCACTGCCCCACCATCCTTCTTCCCCAAAGAGGAAGCTTAAGATCTAACTGAGAGATGGATCAATAGGACAGAGTGCACTACTGCTTCCTTCAGGTCAAGACACACCACAGTCCTTCAAAAAAGCATACATTGCCTCTCAAATTCACCCTATCTGCTACCTGAATGAGGCAGGCAAATATGAGTCCAACCTTTAGCTCAGAGCTCATGCTGTCAAGAATTTTGTCCACCTACTTCAGAATAAAAAAAAAAACATCAAAAAGACAAGTAACCCAATAAGACATATAGTCTCAGTTATCACTGTTGTTTCTTATGGCATAAGCCACCATTAACAGTGGACAATATTCTGGACAATATTCCGTGAACCCAGTGAGAGTGGGGAAGTAATAATCCTTCACAACCTTCATTGCCATGATGTAGGCCTGAACATGGGCTTGTACTTAGGTTTCATCATTCCACATGTTTTGTCACCATTACTGAAAGCTTCACTTCAGCAGTTCCAGAGTTCCCAAATAAACTTCAAAGTCCCCTGGGAAGCAATTGTGTTCAATACTCTCATCATTTCTACATTCCAGGATTGAACAAGGCATATGGTAGAACTGCCTAATATATTTCTGGCCAAATCCCAAAGCATGACTTGCAGAAAACCAAGCAGATCCATTAGACTTCCAGGAGGGACCATCTTAATTGGTTGCCCCCATCCTGCACACCTTTTGCTATCAGCCCCACTAGGTAGACTAAACCAGGAAATCAATTCCACCATAAACAAAAAAAAATATCTCTATTGAGATTGGCTACAATAACAGAATTTACAAGTCAGATTGTGGTGTACCTTTTCCTCCTTCATATAGTTCAGTGAATTAGGGAGGACTCTGAGCTACTTCTGGACATTATCTTCTTGTTCTGGACTTTAAAAATGCTTCTTCCCCTTTCACCTAGGTAAGGAGTCTTGCATACAAGTAGTCCTCGACTTATGACAATTGAGCCCCAAATTTATGTTGCTAAGTGAAACATTTGTGAAGCGACTTTTGCCCCATTTTGTGACTTTTCTTGCCACTGTTGTTAAGTGAATCATTGCAGTTGTTAAATTAGTAGCAGGGTTGTCAAGTGAATCTGGCTTCCTCGTTGACTTTGCTTGTCAGAAGGTCGCAAAAGGGGATCACGTGACCTCAGGATGCTGTAATGGTCATAAATATGAAACAGTTGCCAGGCATCTGAATTTTGATCATGTGACCATGGGGATGCTGCAATGGTTGTAAGTATGAAAAATGGTCATAAATCACTTTTTTCAGTGCCGTTGTAACTTTGAACGGTCATTAAATGAACTTGTGTAAGTTGAGGACTACCTGTCTTTACATTAAGATCATCTTCCTTATCCTCTTCATTTTCAGAGGTCAGTGGTGCTGATAAGTCATAGACTGATCGTGAAATGATCTGTCCATGATAAAAGACTAATATCCTCCATTGTTAGATTACAAGCCAACTGCTCTGTGGTAAAAGATAACAGCTGGAGAGAATCCAATACTGTACCAGCTCCAGAAATTCAGTAAGAGATGCATTCAAGCAGCAGGGTGGGTTGAATAGCTCAATCTCAGCCTGCATCCAGTCACCAGGGGAGCAACATATCTACTCACAGCTAAGGTCTCTTCTACATCATCGCCAGCCTCTCTGGCCTTGGATCTGTGGCTGATGAATCACCTGAAACCCAGGCAAATTTCAGACAGTTAAAAGTGGTAGTAAGAGGTTTGTACCCTCAGACTTGCAAGATTCTGCTTATTTATTTATTTATTTATTTATTTATTTATTTATTTATTTATTTATTTATTTATTTATTTATTTATTTATTTATTTATTTATTTATTTATTTGATTTATATGCCTCCTTTCTCCGGAGACTTACAATGCCTTAAGCAATAGCCTTCATACTTTTGTATATACCTGCTTAGTAGGGCTTTTTGACCCCTCCAAGCGGTGTTCTATTTTATACAAAGTCAGCTTATTGCCCCCACAAACCGGGTCCTCATTTTACCTACCTCAGAAGGATGGAAGGCTGAGTCAACCTTGAGTCAATGCTCTAATGTAGAGCATTGCTCAGTAGATTTAGCTCATCTAGTTGATTTTACCCAGGACAAAAAGTGAATTCCTCTTTTATAATTCCTCTTGTCTTGGCCTGAAGATAAAGCAGGGCAAGTGGACCTGGGTATTTGCGGGACTACCTTCTGCTGGCGATAGCCTCCCACCGGCCAGTACGCTCCCACAGAGAGGGACTCCTTAGGGTGCCGTCAGCCAGGCAGTGTCGGCTGGCGACCCCCAGGGGGAGGGCCTTCTTTGTGGCAGCACCTGCCCTCTGGAACGACCTTTCCCCAGAGGTACGTATGATACCAGATCTCCGGGCTTTTCGCCGTGCCCTAAAAACCTTTCTTTTTCACCAAGCAGGGCTGGCGTAACCCCCCCCCTTTTTTTTTTTTTTTTGAGATGTTAGATTTTTAATTGTCTATGGGTTTTAGTTGGGATTTTAAATTTAGGCCAAAAGTTGTGTAATTCTTTTAACAAATTTTAAATTTTGTATTGGGATGTTTTGCTGTGCACCTCCCTGAGTCCAGTAGGAGAAGGGCGGTATACAAATTTAACAAAATAAATAAATAAATAAAATAAAGTGAGATTAAAACTGGTTAATGGTCTTGAGAAAGTGAGGAGATGGTCCTTTTACCTTGTTTAGTAGTGTCATTTTCTTCCTTGACTCCTTCCCTTTTCCAACTTGCTGCATTCTAGTACATTTACTTTCCTTCAGGTGCACTCTCCCCCCCCTCTCTCTCTTCCCCTCTCCCTCCCTCCCTCCTCCCTCTCTCTCCAACTATAAGCTTATTTAAGTTCTGTTTTCCATCAACCCATGACTCAATTATCTTCATGTGAATTCTACCCTAAGCTTCAAAATTAAACAAGGGCTGAACTCAGAATATCAGTCCAGTTTAGAAATAGATATGTCTTCTGTGTTCTAATATGTTAGTAAGCCAGGAAAAGGTGACACAAGAGACAAGTAATATGGCTGCATCCCAGAGAATGAATTACATTTGGCTCCAGATAGAATAAGTAGGATACTGTCCTTCAAGAATGGTCACAAACTGTGACATCTCTCATGAAAAATGAATTCTTAGAATCCTCCCTAAGCCTGTAGAATGAGCTCTGTCTTTTTTTAGCAATGGCCTTCTGTGTGCTCAAACTCTTTTTGAATGTACTGCTGAGTTTGTATTAAGTGTCCAGGAAAAACTCAGATTGTAGAAGCATCCATTTTATGCAAGTCCTCAAACATGAAGACAGGGCTTTGCAGGTCATTTTCATTAGAAGAACTGGACAAAGAAAGCTTTTGTAGAGTGTACAGACTCATCAAGCTGAAAAAGTAAGTTCAGGATCTCAGTATCTGCAGAGCTACCTTCTCCTGGAGATGTAGAAGACAAGACCCCCCCCCCCCCCGATCCCTATTATTTCATCTGTGTGGGATATCTGAGTCAGTCTTTCTTTATCAGTGCTCCCATTCCCTGGAATATCCTTCCTGCTGATATCAATGGGCCCAGGGATAGGTTCTACTTACCTTTACTACCAGTTCAGAGTGGGGCCACCCGCGTGTGCTCGCTCTTCTGCGCATGCGCAGAAGCATTTTGGTGACGTCGGGGTTGATGGGTGGAGCCTCCCACCGGTTTTACTACCAGTTCTATAGAACCGGTACGAACCGGAGGCAACCCACCACTGAATGGGCCTCAACTCTGTTAGCTTTTTGCAACCTGGGTATTTGAGCAGGCCTTTCAGATCTGAGGGATTATTTTTGTCTCTTCTGGAAGGGCAGTGACTGTACATATAGGCTGTGGTTGCCCTAAACATTGGCTGGGTTCCTTAGCACTGTTATACTGTGATGTTTTTAGTCTTACCATCTTTGTGGAGGATGCTAAGCCAGTCAGTCCAAGTTGGTGATGCTTCCTAATAAAATAAATATGTCAGTAAGTAAATGTATAGAGAAGCACAGTGGCTCGGTGGCTTAATGATGCTGGAGAAGATCTGTATTCCAGAGGTTCGAGTCCTAGCACCACATGACAAAGTGAGCTCCTGTCACTTGCATCAGCTTCTACCAACCTAGCAGTTTGAAAGCATGTTGCATGCAAGTAGGTAAATAGCTACCACTTTCGTGGGTGGGGGGGGAATGGCGCTTTGAGCAGCAGCATAAACCCAACCAGTGCCAAACCTACCCAAATGCTATGCCCAAATGTCAGGTGAAATTGGTGTGGAAAACCCCAAGTGACACTAGAAAATGCTGTCAAGCCTTATGAGTATGAAGTTAGTTCATCCTTGCAGTGCACTCTGGATAGTGTGTGAATATGGACCGAATGAACTAGCAATCATTGGCAGCCAAACTATTTTGTATTAACACTATAGTTTCCTGGCTAATGTAACATTGACATGTGCTGAATAAATAAATAGTAAATGTATGTTTGTAAGTCTGGGTTCGTTGGAGCTGTTTTTGGAAACCAAAGGCAGTATCTCATCTTTTCCTTTAACAGGTTTTGCTACCCATTAAGAAGCAGAAAAAAAAAAAAGAAGAAAATCAGTTGAAGTCCTAACATGAAGTTCTCTGTCCTTGTGAGTATTTCATGGTAGTATATTCAGAAAGAAGCTGTTAGGTACAACTATCAAGACATCAAACTTCGTGAATTTTTAGTTTTATATCACTTCTAACTAAAATATAACTAATGTAAAGTAGAATTGGGAAATTCAGAATTTTTGGAATTGGGTTTAATCTATTTCTATGAGTCAAAATTGTATTTCACTGCCTACTAATTCCATTTCAATAGCCAAGTTGTAAAATAAAGTTGTCAATAGCCAACATAAAAGCTTCATCTTTAGTGACCAAATAATTTTTTTAAATTCTAGGCATGGCCTTTATCACTAGTTAGGTTTCCAATTACAAACAAGCTCCCCACAGAGAAGTTGTTTAAAAATACACAAGTAATAAAAATGCTTCTACTATTATGTTTCTTTGGTGAAAAAAAGATGGACTATTATAGCCACAGCTGTGATCCTGAAACAATTAGGAAGAATTTAAGCCAATGCTAAGACATGTTTTCTAAATGGAATTTGTGGCCTTCAACAACATCATTGAGGTAATCAACTTGGGATATTAATACTGAGAGAAATAACCATGCTATACAACTAGGCTTTAGCTTCCCATTATAATCCCTTGGTGGTTATATAGCATTTACTATCAGCGTAATCCAGAAGCAGAATATTGTAAGAGACAGTATAAAGGTTAGTTACCTAGTAGTTGCTTTTTAATAAGATTTTAGCGGATGAAAAGATCTGAAGATCTCACAAACCCGACATAATTACAATTGTACAAATTACAATTCTTGGATCAGGAATTGGTTATTTATGACACTATCTTTCTCCAATGATCTCCTATAACTGTGATGTCGAACCTATGGCACGCGTGCCACAGGTGGCACATGGGGTCATATCAGTGGGCACATGAGTGTTGCCCTAGCACAGCTTCTGCATGCATGCACATGCCAGCCAGCTGATTTTCGGGCCTTCCAGACCCACCAGAAGTCAAGAAACAGACTGTTTCTAGCCTCCGGAGGGCCCCCAGGTGGGTGGGGAAGCCCGTTTTCGTCTCTGGAGCCTGGGGAGGATGAAAAATGGGCTTACTGGGCCCACCATGCCATCACGTGCCAAAAGCAGGGGGACGCGGGGGGTCATGCGCACATGCATGGGGGGCAGGGGGCATTGAATTATAGGTGTGGGCACACGTGCACGCAAGCCCCCCCGTGCTCCCCCTGCTTTTGGCACACGACGGCAAAAAGGTTAGCTATCACTGTCCTATAAGATCCATTCTATAAGATCAGGAGGGTAGGTATTACCTAAGACTTACCAATTAAAGAGGGCCATGTCATGCTGTCCTGCAAGCACATCTTTTCCTTGCTGATCCTTTCCCTCTGAAATATCACCATACACATACACACACCTTGCTGTCCTTTAGTAAAGTTCCAGAACCCTGGCGCTTCAAAGAAACCAGGGACCAACATAATTTATAATCCCAAGTAATGGAAGGTGGACATTTTTGTTATTCTGTAGTGTCTTCAGATACTCTAGAAATATAAATAAGTAAGTAATCTGTATAAAATGCCGCTGATCTTAGACTTTGTAAAGTTTTTTTATATTTTCTTATAGTTTTTTTTTCAAATCCATCTCTCAATAGCTGCTAAACAATGTCAGTAGCTTGTATAACAGGTAACATAAAAATGACTAAAAAATCCTTTTTAAAACTGAAGACAACCAAGAATTTAACAAACTTCTATGGAACTAGGTCGGGGGAATTCATTATAAGATACAGAACCATATGGTTCTGGTGATTTTTTTTTTTAAAAAAAAACATTATTGACATTTTGCAGAAGTAATTTTGGTAAATATAAAGGTAAAGGTAAAGGTTCCCCCGCACATGTGTGCTAGTCATTTCTGGCTCTAGGGGGCAGTGCTCATCTCCATTTCTAAGCCGAAGAGCCAGCGCTGTCCGGAGACGTCTACGTAGTCATGTGGCCGGCCTGACTCAATGCCGAAGGCACACAGTAAATGTAGATAAATACAGTAAATATAGGTAGTCCTTATTTAGCGATCAAAATTGGAACCTGTAAAGCAGTCACCACAGAACTGCAAAGGTAATAAATGTAAGAATTGGTTATAAAGTTACATTTTCATCTCTGTTGTAACTGCTAACAGTTGCTAAACAAGGCAGTCACTAAATGATGACAACCTGTAACCTAAATATTTCCTTTTATCTTGCTTTTCCTTTGCATGTTTAAGAAAAGATATGTAATGTTCCATCTCCAAATTTTTCTCACAAGACTCCTGTGGGATATGTTACACTGAGGGTATATGACTTCCCAAAATCACCCAGTGGATTTTTATGGGGCTGAGGGATACCTTTGTCCTACAATGAACTGATTCCTCACTTTCACTTTTGAAGTAAGTATGTGAAACAAAATGCCTATTGTTTTCAAACATCACTAAATCATTTCACTGAATTTTATTATTGTTTATATTGCTTTTTCTTGCTAGAGAATTTGTATTACTCAGGGGCTCTATAAAGTAATAAATCAATCAATGTTAAAACAGAAAATGGCAATTTGACATATCCAAGTTTCTTATCTAGCTAATGATATGAACATAGATACTGATACATTAGGAAATATAATGTGAGTGTAAATTAATTTTGAGTCATATAGTTCAGATATAAATTTTCTTTACTGAATTGTGTCAAGCATGTAGAAACCGGAAAGCAGAATAACCAAAAAGGTCACAGGAGGTGGAAATGCATAAATGGCTATGAAAGTAAGAATTTGAGAGTCTCTAGCAGCCTATGTATATTCTAAATTAGCTGCACCAACAAAACAAAACAATCCAGTATTTTTTTAAAATGTGTTGTAAACTGCTGTGGAAAATAGCCCCCTTATATTGATCTCCACTTTCCATATACAATATGTAGAGTTGTGTACTATATGTTGTAATCACATTGTACATCTCTCACTAAGACCCAGTTCTTTACAACAGGGATAAAAATGCAGAGCATGTTACATTACAGAGTAAGTATAGATCAGGGATGTCAAACTCAAGGCCCCAGGGCCAGATCCACCCCAAAGGGTGCTTAGATCTGGGCCCCCAGGGCCGCCCTGGAAACAGTAAAGGACCATGGTGCTTCTGTCAGCAAAAATGGAGCTTGGGAGGACATCCCCCCCCCGTTCTGCTTTTGCTGACAGAGGGTTGCAGGAGGCCGTCGCAGCCAGAAACACAGCTTGTGAGGGCTGTGTGTGGTCCCCCCCCCCCGAGCTCCATTTTGGCTGGCAGAGGGTTGTAGGAGGCCATCGCAGCCGAAAATGGAGCTTGGGAGCCTGTTTTTGCTGGCAGAGAGCTCAGGCCACCACAGGCGCCCCCAACACGAGTGATGTCAAGCTGGCCACATCCATCCTGGCCCCACTCACCCCGGCCCCCCGAAGTCAAACACAATCTTGAAGAAAGAAATCGAGTTTGATACCCCTGGTCTAGATCTACCTGTCTCAATCTGATCTATTGTTGCCTTCTGGAATCTGAAAACTCATATCAAAGATCAGCATTCATTCTTGGTTTTATACGTTTTCTGTTTTTATTATATTGTGCTTTCTATTTTGTTTGGTTTTATTTTATACCGCCCAGAGCTTGTTTAAATAAACTGATTTAATTTAATTAAATTTAACATGGCTGTGATTTGGTGCCTGAATAGTACAACAAATTGATAAAAGCAGATTTAAATTTTACTGTAAACAAATCCACAAGTGAAATTCCATTTTGGACAGCAACCTGTTGCAGATTACATACAATTCCACATTTACTCTAGAAAATTGATATGTATTTGTTTTGTACATAGCCCAGACACCTTCATGTTGAAAAACTCTACAACAGAACTAATGTATTCATGGAGAAAATATATCTAGTAGTCATTAATCAACGGATGGCATATAATCAAGCAAGCAAGCATTAATATGCTATTCTTTACTAAAAATAAAACAAATGTGCTTGAATAGTGTACATTATAATAAAATACATGCTGAAGGTAAAACTTCAGCATGTATTTTTCAATAAAAACAGCTTATCAAAGAAAGATACAACTTCTTAACTTAGCTAGTTTTTTTGGAAGTTTTATAGGAAAGTCTTGAGAGGTGTCTGTCAACTTTGAACAGTGTTTTGATTTTCTTGAGGGTTGGGCTAAATGCTAGGATGTTTTTGTGTTGAAATTCTTTATAAGGAATCAAGAAAAGTAGCTGAACATGTTTCACTTATTTACTTTATTCATTTATCAGATTTAGAGATCACTCATCTCACTCAACCTCCAATTTTACATTACAATGATGGCAGGTTTTTTTTTTCTTTTATTTACTTGCCAATTTTTGGGAACTAGATACATGACATTAGCGTTAGACAATATCCAACAATATTTATCAAATATTCCAGTCATGAATCCAACTGCATTTGTTTCACAGAAACAATAAGTCCGGTTGTATTTAGTATCCTTTCCTGTCAATTCCATCGCCCTAACTCTTTATCCTTTTTTCTTGCAGTTGTATATAGCACAAAGCCCTGGATACTGGCATGCCCCCTCGAATCTATTTTGGCATTCCCATAAAAGTGTGTGTTCTTCTTGCTCTTCTCGCTCTGGTTTGATTGGCTACAAAGAAGCCCACCTGTGCTGTCCTTCTCCTTTGGAATGTCTCAAGTCTTTCGTCTTCATCTGGCACATTGTCATTCCATTGGTCAAGGTCCTTTTTCTGGCACTCTGTGTTGCATACCAGGAATGCAATCGCTTCTCAAGGAGACAAATGGATTTCATTCCAAAGGAGCTTCTATCATGATGCCCTGGCGTAGGATGGCATAGGCAAAACATTGAAGGGAGGGGGCGTTTAGGAGGAACTATTCTCAAGAGATCCTATTTTATGGTGAAAAGGTTTGCATTCAAAATAGATGTTTAAAATTAGATGCGTAATAGCAATCAAAGAAAAAATGTTGATGATGCTCCGTGCTCTTGATAATTCAGTGCCCGCTGTAGCAATTTTGCTATGACTAAAACCTCCATCTAAGATTTTGCTATTATAGGCTCTGCATTAATACATAAAATCTCCGCCCATGTGCCAGTGTCCTTGCATCACTGAAATGAAGATGGCTTTAATGATGGAAGTTATTTGCTTGCATATCCTCTTCAGAAATAGGATTGCAACTTCAATGTCTTTTTAAAACTGCCCAGGCCAGACTGAACATTCTTTTTTTTTTGGAAGAAAAAGGCACAGTTGAACTAATTTTCAGGACTAATACTCCGAAAAATCAAATTTTATAAATATTATGACAGTACCTCACAATGCAGCAAGGGCTTGTAACAGTCTAACATTTGGTGATACAATTGTGCAAAGCTTTGGCTTAGATGTGATGTTCTGTCATTTTATAATAATTGTTGGTAATGAGCTTTATGTACCAATCTACAATATTGTCTTTTTTCTTATTTATAATGCTGATCAAAGATGCTAATAAATAAATGTGTTTCAATGATAATAAATCATAGCTACCAAACACTTTTAGGTAACATAAAATGCACCAACTTGTCATATAGTCCTCGATTTATGATCACAATTGAGCCCAAAATTTCTGTTGTTAAATGAGACATCCGTTAAGTATGTTTTGCCCCATTTTATGACCTTTCTTGCCTCTGTTGTTAAGTAAACCCATGCAATTGTTAAATTAGTAACAGGGTTGCTAAGGTAATCTGGCTTCCCCATTGACTTTGCTTATCAGAAGGTGATAAAAGGGATCACATGACACAGCAATCATCATCACTATGAACCAGTTGCCAAGCATCTGAGTTTTGATCACATGATCATGGGGATGTTGCAGAGGTTGTAACTGAAAAATGGCCATAAGTCACTTTTTTTTTCAGTGCCATTCAGTGGTGGGTTGCTCCCAGTTCAGTCCAGTTCTTGCGAACTGGTAGTAATGGTGGTAGGAGGCTCCACCCATCTGCCCTGATGTCATCACTCATGATCTGCGCATGCACAGAAACGCCCGCGTGCGCTCCCATTGCGAACCGGTAGTAAAGGTAAGTGGAACCCACCCCTGGTGCCATTGTAATTTTGAACGGTCACTAAATAAACTGTTGTAAGTCGAGGACTACCTGTACACATCTAGGAACAGTTTTTGTAACTGGTTCTTTAACCAGAAGGTGATTCCATCTGGCACATGTGAAGCTTGCTTTCCTACCTTACACTGACTGCCACTTTACTTATATTGTCTTTGAGTTCAACTCTTCTTAATCCTATCCAGATATAAATTTAAAATGCCTATTGTTACTGGACCAGTTGATAATGAAGGAGAAAAAGAGGTGTCAGTAGCATAGTTCTTTGATGATCTCTGCTAGATGCTTCATTTAGTTTTTAAACGGACACCAGAATACAGTCCTAAGAAAAAACCCTGAGATCTGCATGTAATCTACAAAAGCTGTTGTAACTGATAGAACAGAAACTAATGCAAAAGAACTCCTTACATTCTTAAAGCATTCTAATTATAAGCATTTGTGTGCATAAGTAGCATGAAATTTTCATAAAGTTCATATTCCACAGGCTATCCTAAAGCAAGCATATATCAATAAAACAAAGAAATGTCAATCTTGAAACCCAGCTTAAATCAAAATGGAAATGGTAAAGTTGATAGTTCCATGGTACAGCATGATTTTTATTTTGAAGGCTCCGGCATAGAAGCTTACTGTTGGAAGGAGCTATTTAGCCTATTGAGACCAATCCTCAGTATGAGTCCAAGCATCCCTGACAGATGGCTGTCTAGACTCTGCTTGAACACCTGCATTTAAATATTCTATGTTGAATGTCGTGGGGCACTTTGTCAAATATTTTCCTGAAATCAAGATATGGTAGATTTACAATCTGTTAAGGAAGCTAGTAAAAATTAAGAACCAGTTTCGTCTAGTGGTTAAGGTACCAGACTAGAAACTGGGAGACTGTGAGTTCTAGTCCCGCCTTAACCATGAAAGTCAGTTGGGTAGCCTTGGGTCAGTCACTTTATCTCAGCCCAACCCACCTCTCAGGATTGCTGTTATGGGGAAAATAGAAGAAGAAAGTTATGTTGGATATGTTTGCTGAGGCTCTGCTTTTTCTTCCTTATGTATTAGTGATATAAGATAATATTTGTAACAAAGGGTTAAACTGTGTAGTCCTTGGTGCTCTCTGAGCTTGGTGGTTTTCTTGCAGATGTTTCAATACCCAACTAGGTAACATCATCAGTGCTAGAAAGGAGTGGGAGTTGCTCTTATTTTTATGTATTAGTGGCTTGTCCAATCATTGTTGGTAGGAATAGTCTTGGTGATTCCTTGATTAGATGGTTTGTTTGTTTGTCTGCATTGGAGTCAGTTTCCAATCAAGGAATTACCAAATGATGAATTTGCTAAATGCATACTTTTTTATATATTTTATAAAATTTACACATTTTTATGCATTCATATGAACTTTTGTTGAGATTTGAAATGGAGGAAAAGCAAAATAAAGAATGTATAGTAAAATGGGCCAAGAATTTTGGTGATAATATTCAAATGGATCAATGGGAAAGAAGATAAAAGACCTGAAATTCACATTGTATTACAATTTAAATAAAACTTATTATAAACTTATTATAAACAAATATTATGCATTATATTTATGCATTAATATGTATGCACTATATGCATTATAGTGGTATGAGATAACAAAGAAATTGTCTTGGATGTATAAAGGTACTTCTAATCATTGTTGAAAATGTGAAAAACGTGAGAGGACATTTTATCATGCTTGGTGGGCTTGTGAAAAAGCAAAATGATATTGGATACAAATACAAGTGGTGATGGAGAACATTCAGAAATTAACATTCAGATGAAATCAGAATTTTTTAAATCAGAAATTATGGCCGCTCAACTAAAAAAGGTTCTTGGACAATGGGTTTTATATATGCTTAACTGCAGTTGCACAATGGAAAACTAAAGAAACATTAGTAATGGAGATAGTGAAGATGGCTAAGTTTGCAGTAATGGCTAAATTGATGTTTTGACTGAGGAGGGAACTACAATTACTTGTGTAAAAACTATAGATTTATTTTTGCTGAAAGTGGATTAAATTGCTGCTGACTATTTCAGGATTTATAGATTAAAAAGGTTTGTTTAAGGGAACTATCATCTGCAACGTGGGAGAGTGAAGAGGGCAATTGTTATGTTAGTACCATATTTCACCGAAAATAAGACCCTGTCTTATACTTTTTTGAACTCTGAAATAAGCACTTGGCCTTATTTTCAGGGAGGTCTTATTCTTTTGGGGCGCGTGGAACAATATGGGGCTCCTCTTGCCATCTTACCTGATTTCCAGCTCTGTCTCTTTAACCTTAGCCAGAGGAAATGGCGGGGACCGTCTGTGCAAGCGATTAAATATTTTTGGGGAGGGCTTATTTTTGGGGAGGGCTTATTTTTTTGGGGGGGTATTTTAGCGCATGCTAAATTTTCAGGGAAAAAGAGTACATGCTGCAAAAATCAGAAATATCGCTTCTTTAGATATGTTTCTTTTTTTTTCTTTTTTTGTTATTCACTTTTTTTGTTACCCTTTATAATCTTTTTCTGGTCCTTTTTGTTTCTGTAGTTTTCAAAAAATATATGTAAAATCTTTTTTAATGAAAATTCTAAAAATTAAAGGAATAGTCACCGGGCCAAACAGGAGCTGAACTTATTTCTTTCAGTATATTGCCTTTTTAGACCTCTGAAGCATAACTTTCTCAGGTCCCTGAAGCAACCTCTCCTGAGCTGCTTTCACAGCTTGGAAGCATAAACTACCTTTGCCCACTCAACCGATTCTAATTCACGCAATAAGTATTTAAATGCAGAGGTGGGCATCACATACTAGAACAGTCAGTTCGCCCGGAACCGAAAATGTGAGCACACACGTTTTTGACTGACTGTGTGCTTTGTGGAACGTGTTTTAGATTTTCATGGCTAATCCCCAAACACTGTTCATGCAGTTATTCCTTACCAGCTTGCTGTATTGCTCCATTCCTTAGTTCCCAAATGGTCCTAATTGGTAGATGAATAACCATCACATCGTCAAAGGCTGGAGAGTTACAAGAAGATATTTGAAAAAAAGTCTGGGAGGAAGGAGTCGGCATTTCTTCTCTTGTCTTTCACCCCTTCTCTCCCCATACCCCACTGGACAAAAGTGATTCTGTTTTGGTCACAATCTGGGAGGCAATCTTGGTGGAAACTGACAGTAGGACAAGGATCAGTATGTTAAAATTAAGACCTCTTCATTTTAAACATTCCGTGATTCTAAAAAGCAAACTCCAGTACCATATAATACACCTGTAATGTTTGTATACAGATTTATTGTTGCCAGCATTGCTGATAAGCTATGAATAAAAGTGCAGTCAATAAAAGCAAAGATTGTAATCCCAGAAAACGGGCACTTCTGCATCCATACCCTGCTGCTATGATAAAATCTTAATAATGTTGTCTAAAAAAAATTGAAAAAATAAATAAATCTGGATATAAGGAATCTAGAGAGCATTCCCCTCGAAATTCACCAAGATCCTGACCTAAATTATCTTTTTTTAATATTTTTGAAATGCAATTTTAATTTTTTAACTTATTGAAACATTTCATATGGCTGTCCATCTCACTATAGCAACTCTGGATGACCAACAACCCAATTAAAAAACAGTTGCAATGACAAGCAATTTTCAGTGCACTAGGGCTCCAAAAAACCTAAACCCTTTTGATCCTTCAAACGAACAACAGAGCCCACCAACACCCGGCCAAAAAATTTATGGGAAGGGTATGCAAAGTGCCAGTCTCCAGCATTCTATTTATTTACGGAAAGGTACCAAGGTCTTGTTGGACATGGTGACTCAGTGGCTAAGACGCTGAGCTAGTTGATTAAAAGGTCGGCAGTTTAGCAGTTTGAATCCCTAGTGCCACGTAACATGGCCCAGCTTCTACCAACCTAGCAGTTTGAAAGCACATAAAAAATGCAAGTAGAAAAATAGGGACCACCTTTGGTGGGAAGGTAACAGTGTTCTGTGCACCTTTGGTGTTTAGTCATGCCGGCCACATGACCACGGAGACATCTTCGGACAGCGTTGGCTCTTCGGCTTTGAAACAGAGATGAGCACCGGCCCTAGAGTCGGGAACGACTAGCACTTATGTGCGAGGGAAACCTTTACCTTTACCTTTACCAAGGTCTTAAAACAGTTCTCCAAAAATTTACTTCATAACAGTACTTATGTTCCCAATGTTGGTTTTGAATGTGTCCTTCCTACCCCATGAAAAAAGGATCAAGCAAAGCAAGGATAGTTACTGAATAGTTGATAGTTATAGTTATCAATAGTTATTGAAGGGAACGCAATGGCTCATAAGATACTGGGCTTGTCAGCTAGAGAGCTGACAGCTTCGGTTGTCGAGACCCAAGCACCCCATGATGGGGTAAGTTCCCTTTCTCGCCTCACCTCCTGCCAACCTAGCAGTTTGAAAGTATGCAAATGAGAGTAAATAAATAGGCACTGCTTTGATAGGAAGATTATTGCGTTCCATATTTTCATGCTGGCTACATGATGATGGAAGTGTATCTCAGACAACGCAGGTTCCCTTGACTGAGAATCAGAGATGAGCACCGCCCCTGTCCTGTCATGACTGGACAGGGGAAATCTTTAAAAGGTAAAGGTTCCCCTCACACATATGTGCTAGTCATTCCCAACTCTAGGGGGCGATGCTCATCTCCGTTTCAAAGCCAAAGAGCTAGTGCTGCTGAAGACATCTCTGTGGTCATGTGGCCGGCATGACTAAACGCCAAAGGTGCACAGAACACTGTTACCTTCCCACCAAAGATGGTCCCTATTTTTCTACTTGCATTTTTTATGTTCTTTCGAACTGCTAGGTTGGCAGAAGCTGGGACAGTAACGGAAGCTCACCCCTTTACATGGCACTAGGGATTTGAACTGCTGAACTGCCAACCTTTCGATCGACAAGCTCAGTGTCTTAGCCACTGAGCCACCGTGTCCCATAGGGGAAATCTTTAAACCTTGTCAATAGTCATCCTGTGATAACTAGAAATGTTACAGGTAGTGTATTATAAGCAGGAATATAACCCACAGAAAGCATGTTGTGAGTGGGCTAGGCTGGCCTCGTAGCAACAGTGTTGGAGCACCCACAATACTGAGACATGCTGGGTTTTTTTTCCTTTCTGATTTTCCTTAGATTTCACCTGCACACGATGATCCTTTCCCTCATCTTGTAACTACACAAATAAGCCTTCCTATTCATATCTATATACTGTACTGAATATGCATCATACGTATCATCACATACCAATGGCAAGAGATGAAATCTTTAGTTTCCATTCATTCTTGAAAAAATAAAAATCTTTTATTGTCACAGAGATCTGTTGATGGAAAATCAAGGAATCATTATGAGTCAGTGGTGTAGTAGGTTTTAACATCGATTAAAAGGAATATTGATCTAGGGTTTGCCAAGCAAGTAAGCTCTGCAACTGCATTAAGAAAAGAGAGATTCTTTTCCTAATGCAGTATTAATTTTAGGCTCATGTTATAGATTTGCAACAGCTCTGAGTTTTTTTTTTCTAAAAACAACCTGTTAAGCATTTTATCTATATAACATTCCATGCATCATATCCTTTCCTCCCCACCGCCCCCGTTCCAACCAGTTGGCAAGTTTTCATAATTCTCAATGGTTTTGAGTGTCCTCTTCTGACTGAGCAAGGTATGACTTGGGCAGGCAGATGAAGAGTAACGAGTCTCCTTCCCACCAACTTTGACTCCCCAGTTATTTACAGCACATTATGGAAAGTGGAAGGCGTGCCAGAAGGAATTTGTTTTTCCCCTTGGAATGCTGCAGTTGTCCCTTGGTGTAAGGAGATCCCCAAAGGCCTGAGCCAAGAAAGTGCTGACAAAAGTGAAACTCCAAAGGGCAGAGAGCAAGAATAAGCTGGTTGGCTTAAGAAAAGCTCCAGTCAAGTCCACACCCCCTAAAAGAAGCTATTCTTTATAAAGGCAGACACAACCGGCAATGGCACTATCATGTGCAGGGCCTTTCAACGCCGGCCCTACAATACTTGAAAATGATGATCATGAGAAGTGTGGCTGCCCCGTTTTCCAAACACTCTGGCAACAGCCTCAACACTTCCAGAGCAAGAGTTTGAAAGAAGAATCTGTTTAAAATGCTTGGCCAAGACACTTAAAGGTTCCGTGTTTAGTTAGTAAGTGGAAGCAAGTTGAAAGGATCTCATATTCCAATTCCTTTCTGGGCTCCCCAGCTCAATATCTGCTATTTAAGAGATCATTTCAAAACACAATTTGTAACTCATATTCTGAAGATATGTATTTCCACCTGGGCCAAAATTATTTAATTTGCTTTTATTCTATTTTTAAATTTTGTATGTATGTGTTTTACTGTTTGGCTGTGCACCGCCCTGAGTCCTTCGGGAGTAGGGCGGTATAGAAATAAAATAAAATAAAATAAAATAAAATAAATAAATAAATAAATAGACCAATTATCCAACTGTTTTTCTTCTATCCTTCTTTCCAATTGATAAGCTATGCTTTTATCTAGCAAACACCAACTTGCTTCTGACACAATACTTTCCTCTTCATTTTCCTCATCAATGGTTTGCTCCATGCTTCTCACTATCTTCATTTTGCTTGGGCGATATCCTTTATGACTCAAACTACTCATTAGCACTCATAATTTTGTTTTCTGTGGCATTTAAATATAGGTACGCTTTGCTCTTGCAATGTATCAACTGGGTTTTGGGCCACTATAACTTTTTTTTTTTTAAAGCATTAATCATGTCATTTACAGATTATCCTTGACCTAAAACCACAATTGGGACTGAAAGTTCTGTCACTAAGCAATGATTGTTAAGTGAGCCGTACCCATTTTAACAGCCTTGTTTGCCATGGCCATTAAGCAAATCTGGCTTCCTCCCTCGACTTTGCTTGCTGGAATCCCAGTGAAGGTTGTAAGTGGTGATTGTGTGATCCCAAGCACTGCATTTGTGGTAAATTCCTGTTGGTTGCCGAGCACCTACATTTTTGGTCATGTGACCATGGGGACAATGACAGTTATAACTGTGAGGGCCAGTCGCGGGTCAGTCACTTTTTTTCAGTGTCAGCAAAGCTTTGAATGTTTGTTAAATGATCATAAGTCAAGGTCTACCAATAATAGAGACCGCATATCTCCATAATTGGCAATATCAGCATTTAGCAATATCATCATCAGACCTGGTTCTGTCAGCGGACCTGGGGAACCCAGAGCGGGATGCCCATTAAATGGCTCATGTGATCGGCTGTCGCTGGGGCGGGAGGTGGGGGTCAGGGGTGATTTTATTACATTATTTGATTTTTTATGAGTTTTACTTTTTTTAAATGTGTTTTTTTTATATTCTGTAAGCCACCTTGAGTCACCATGGGCGAATAGGCGGCAATATAAATCTAATAAATAAATGTGGTATCTTCTTGTCGTAAGTCTGTACTTCATTTTAATATTGGCCAAAGTATTTTTTATGTATTAGAGGAACTCAGACTATTCAGCAGCTTCAATTCCTCATCCAAATGATCTCCCAGTCTAATAACTGTTGTTGTTGTTAGTTGTGAAGTCGTGTCCGACCCATCGCAACCCCATGGACAACTTTCCTCCAGGCCTTCCTGTCCTCTACCATCTTCTGGAGTCTATTTAAGCACATGCCTACTGCTTCAGTGACTCTATCCAGCCACCTCATTCTCTGTCGTCACCTTTTTCTTTTGCCCTCAATCGTTCCCAGCATTAGGCTCTTTTCCAGTGAGTCCTTCCTTCTCATTAAGTGGCCAAAGTATTTGAGTTTCATCTTCAGGATCTGGCCTTCTAAAGAG
The DNA here is from genome assembly GCF_059756535.1 of Pantherophis guttatus. Lineage (NCBI taxonomy): Eukaryota > Metazoa > Chordata > Lepidosauria > Squamata > Colubridae > Pantherophis > Pantherophis guttatus. Next base: position 167,083,554 of record NC_142064.1, read on the forward strand.
CAGTCAGGGTTGATCTCCACTAGAACTGACTGGTTTGATCACCTTGCAGTCCAAGGGACTTGCAGGAGTCTTCTCCAGCACCATAGTTCAAAGGCCTCAATTCTTTGGCGCTCAGCCTTTCTTATGGTTCAACTTTCACAGCCATACACTGCAACTGGAAAAACCATAGCCCTAGCTATACGTACTTTTGGTGGCAGGGTGATGTCTGCTTTTTAATATGCTATCTAGATTTGCCATAGCTTTCCTCCCTAGGAGCGGCTTTTAATTTCTTGGCTGCAGTCCCCACCTGCGGTGATCTTGGAGCCCAGGAAAATAAAATCTGTCACTACCTCCATTTCTTCCCCATCCATCTGCCAGGACTAATAACTGTACTGTCTATGAATAATAGAATTTCAAAGTGCCCTGACGATTGTGAGCTGGTTCTTCAGAATATATTGTAGAGAGTAAGGAACACGACCTTGGCAGAGATAGGCAAGGACCATTACCTAGGCAAAAAGGGCTGAAGCAGTTTTTTTTTAAAGTCCAGAACAAGGAGATAACATTTGGAAACACATCAGGCAGATTCCTCCCTAATTCAGTGAAGTATAAGGAGAAGAAAGAGGTACAGTGCAATCAAACTTTCAAGATAGAATCTTAAAAGCCATAAAATAAGCAGCCTTCCTATGACATTTCCTGGCCTGATCTAAGTACTAGGGGTGAAATATATACATCATATTGTTAAATCATTTTCCCCCCTTAGCATTTTCCCACAACAGCAAGGTCCACATTTTTCAAATCAACTGAGCATTGATCCATTGGTTGCAACAGGAATTGACCAACTGACTTGTTGATCAAGCCTGACATCATGGGCTGAGTTACTGGCCCAAAGCCTTCCAGGTAGCTTTCATGCTGAATGCAGTAAGAGAACTCATCGTCTCCTGCTTTCTAGTCTGGTGCCTTCATACTAGACCAAACTGACTCTCTCATATTGTTACATCAAATCCCTGATGAAAATATACAACCAAATTTCAGTTGATTTTGTTTCTACTAGAGCCTAATATATCAGGATTAAAAAAATATTATTATTACACATGGTCATATTTTAGACCAGGGGTCATCAAACCCTGGCCAAAGGCCAGAATTGAGCTGTGCAGGTGGGTGAGCATGCTCAGCTCCATTTGTGCAAGTGACAAGTGCACGCACCCATCACTTGAGTAAATGGAGCTGCTTGTGCGAATGCATGTGGCCACTGCTTATGCAGAACCTTTCTCCCCCCCACTCCCCCGCTGATCTCAAAGCCAGTAAGATTGGAGAGACCCCCGACTTCCCTACCTGCTCAACAAGAATTTACATCATGTAGTTCTCACTTTGAACAAAATTTGCAAAGCAGATTGGGCCTTAACTATCCAAGCGTGAGCTCATTCTCTGAGATCCAAGCTGATTCCATTCTTTGACTTAGAGCAACAAGTAAACCAGAGATGTTTTTTAGAACTTTCTGGCCACTACTAGATGGCTATTTGAATTGCAATGTTATGGCATGATTATATATACGTTGATAAACAGTTGTGGTTTTTTTTAAAAAAAAATATTTTAAACAGCTACATTATTTGAGAGCTATAGATTTAAAAAATCCACAAAATTTGTAGTTTTTTTAAATGAACTAGTGTCAAGCAGGAAGTGGTTGACAAAATATAATCTAAAATTATATTATTATTATTATTATTATTATTATTATTATTATTATTATTATTATTATTATTATTATTATCTGGAATGTGTGCCCAAGCATCATTTCAAGAAATATAAAGGTATTTAAAACAATATTCTGCTTGACTTTTCCTGGATATCTCATTTTTTTAGTAACTCTTCTTCCTTCTCACTCCCACATTCACACATAGTAGAGAGCAGAGCCATCTATGCATGGAACAATCCTTAACAGCTGAGAATGAGGCTCAAATTCTATCAAAGTCCCCAAAGCACTTGGTGCAAACTGACCCAAGGAAATTCTTGATGGACACTTAGATTAAAGGAGACTGTCATCCCCCCCCCTCACCCCCAATCTGGCTTCACAGAAGATATTTCAGTTCTAGGAGAATCTTCTTACATGAAAATACTTTTCTGAAGGAAAATAAATCTAGCTGGGTACTTTCCCAAGGAATGACTTTTCAGATACAATCTGCTCAAAACATAGAAACCAATGAAACATTTTAATTCTCAGTCTAAGCGAGAGGGTGATAAAGGACAACTATTTTATCTAGTCAAATACAGATAAACTTATCTGCTAGTCATATTTATCTAATTTAATTAGCCACAGGTTCTGTTTTATACCTTATCTCCTTCAAGATTTTAAGATGAGAACACAGGTTTTAAGTTTCTTTCACTTTATTTCATCATCTGTGCACCACACTTGATTTTAAGAGTGAAGATTCCCATCCCACCACGCTGCTTAATGCCGGTAGCAGCCATACTGTAAACTACTGAATATTTCAAAAATAAAAAGTGACACTCTGTTCGAGAAAGGACTAGAAGCCCCGCTTCCTAGGAGGAATGCATAAAACTTGAGAGAAGACAAATCCCAATGGTATCTTCAGTACAGGTCAGATCAGCAGGTGTCTCTTCAGCAGGTCAAGATCAAGAACTTCTAATGAAGAGAGCATCGTGGTTTATGTTTGGTGGCTCTTTCTGAGTAAATCTGCTTCAACACCAAAGGCTTTTAATAAGCCACTCTATGGCTAAGGCATATCCAGAGAAAATATCATTGGTGAAAGACATCCAGCTTCTCTTCGGAACTGAGTCTTAGTCTGTAGGTATAGGTTTAGTAAATTCAACTGCACTAAGAAGACACTACAGCAGACCACCTGTGTGAGTATTTCCTCCAATTAATGTCCCAAGCTGCATTTTGCTTGCCTTTAGACTTGCTTAGTCAGAAAACTAATAAGTCCCTTCTTTCTTGTATTGTTTCATGTGCTTTAGGATGCCGGCGGCAATTTCCAAGTTGTTCTTATTTTGGCCAAAATAATCAACAAATTGGCCATCAGGCCCAACAAGGTACATTATGATAGTGTGATCGACCTGCAAGAAAAACACACACAAAGAGATGGAGATAAGGTTGAAATTCTGAGATTAGATAATTCTGCTAAGCGTTAAATTGTTTCTGTGACTGAACTATTACCCAGTTCTAGATTTCTAATAAAGGCTTTAATAGGGAGTCAAGAAAGTACCACAATATATATACACTGCTCAAAAAAATAAAGGGAACACAAGCAGAAGACATCCGAGATCTGAATGAATGAAATAGCCTTATTAAATACTTTGTTCGTTACATACAGTAGTTTTGTGTTCCCTTTAGTTGTTTGAGCAGTGTATAAACTACTGTATGTAAAGAACAAAGTATTTAATAAGGCTATTTCATTCATTCAGATCTCGGATGTCTTCTGCTTGTGTTCCCTTTATTTTTTTGAGCAGTATATATATCTTCAGCAGTAAATGTGAGAATACATTAAAAAAAAAAAAAGGCAGAGCCCCATACATCTCATGTTAAGACCACAAAAGCAGCCAAGCCCTATATAAGAAGTGTGAGTGGGGAGGAAACCTACCATTTTGAACTGCTGTGTGTTTGGCAAAAGGTAGGCTACCTAGAACCAAGCTTTTCCCATCATCTAAATCTAAAAATTAAGTAAAAATCCAGGAGCATGGGAAAAACAATTCAACATCTTTTGTAAGGCACAAGAACAGTACTGAATTTCTTGGGGCAGGTCAAGAACAGCAGCAAGAAGTCACTTTAAAAAAGAAAACAAATTAAAAATAAAATACTATTTTCTCATGAGCAAACTACTCATTTTGGGTGAATCAAAGTGAGTACTAGAGCCTAAAACTAATACCTTGGAGGTTTATACTTTAAAGTATGTATAGGAATATTTAGACTAATAAAAATGCCTATTTCCAACAACAAAGGCTGAAGTTATTCTATATGGTACTTGCCTTTCATGGCAATTGTCATTTATTATCTGGCGCCCTCTCCTGTCTCTCTTTTGATACTTGCTCATTTTTATCTTCTTGTTAAGCCTTGTTCAAGCTCAAAAGCTAAGCACTAAGGGGCCTGCTGAGCAGTTGGATGGGAAACCATCAGTGCAGGTTGGACTGAAAAGCTGAAACAACGCCAAAGGTGACAATGGGTTTGTATGCTAAAGTTTCATCAATGTGTCACCAAAGTTATCAGCTGAGCCATACTCTTAAAATGTCTTCACTTTTTAAAAACAATTATCCAACTCTATAATACATTACAAACCATTTTAAAAAACTTAATGCCTAGAAAAATTCAAAGACCTGTCCAGGCAGTTACCAGGAGTCAAGACTCAAAGGCATACATGCAGAAAGACATAAGCCTGAACTGAATTTTTCAAATCCCAACATGGCCTTATTAAAAATTGCTATGAATACTGAAACCAACCTCAGTATCAAAGAATAATGTTTTCAGTTCTACTGTTGACAAGGTCTTTTCTGATTTATTTTTTCTTGCTCAAGTTTAAAATAAGAAATGTTCCAAAAAATGTTCCTCAACATAAAGGAAGATCAACAAACTGCAGCTTCCCATCAATCAGAAAAAAATCACTTGGCCAAATACTATCTTCTCACAAAGAAAGTCTTCTGTTCAGAACACAGTGCATAGTCACCTCCCATGATAACTGCCATTTCCATTTAGATCTATTTTGTCAACTTCATTCAGAAAAATAGCTCAGTTGTAGGCCAAACATTCTCAGCTTCCCTCCCAATGTTTTCCAATGTTTTGTATACTTCTAAGGCTGTTTTGCTCACTGCTCATTCACATTTTGTTGATTCAGTGACCCATAAAACATCCCTCTCAGGCGAAAACATTTACCTATTGATCGGAAAACACATACAAAATGTACTTACTATGTAATCATTATCCTCATCTCTGGGACCTGGGCTGTAGTAGACACGATAAGCTCGAGACACTTGATCAATCTGTTCTTTTGTACCGGTCAATCCAATCAATTTTGGTGAAAACTCTTGAAACATAAATAAATCAATAAGATCCAATGCATTAAAAAGGGGTTAAAAAGTAAACTTGGTCTGAACTGCAAGTTAAACTGGAATCAGTATAGAGGGGTCAATAAAAAGGAAGGCTAAGGTTACCTTTAACGTATTTGGCAATGGCTTCTTCACTGTCCCTCTCTGGATCAATGGTGATGAAGAGTGGAGTGACATTAGGCAAAGATGCGATCCTATCTGTCATAATAAAAGATAATACTTAATCCCCAAGCAATCAGCCTCAAGACTGTTTTTTTGTTCAAGCTTTTAATTTAATCCCCTAGATTAAATTTGATAACCCTGAACACAACAACCTGTACCCCTTCTCAATCTGTTCAAGTCTATACATAGTCAGCTTCTCCCGGGTGTTGATTTAAACTTTTTATGTGTTTTGATACATTTTGGGCAGGCCTTAAGGGATGAGATGAATTTAGCGACAGGATTTAGCTTCCCTGAAGTCTCAACTAAAATCTTGGATGAAGGATAGAATGAGGATGAATTTTTACAGATATTGGTAGTCTCAAATCCACTGTACTCTTTGAATACTGACAAACTGGCTAGGTAACATTGTTATGGTATGAAGTCAAGGTTAGACAATAAAAAATTATGAATGTACAATAAAAGGCAGGATAAAAGGCAAAATCTCAATGAATTTTTATGGTAGACTTAAATTTTAATTGAAGTCAGGATCAAGTTTTACGGCAAAGTGTATGGCAAATATTTCACAGGTGATAAGGTGAGGCCAACATTGAAATTCCTGGAACTCTATTCTAAAAATGTAAGATGAGGGTATGTTGCTTAGACTCTGTTAGTCTTGCTCTGATGTTAAAGTTGGTAAAGAATATTGTTAATATTACTATGAAGTTAGTGTAAGTATTAGGATACACTGACATCTATGCTAAACCCAGTATGATGGCGAGTATGAATTCTTTGTTAGTTCTAATCTTTGTTTCTCAAGTGTATTATCAAACTGGGAATTACTACTGTATTACTCTTAGTGGGAAATCTTTATGGTTAGGTTACATCTTACTATCAAATTAGTAAATTTAATTTGTTTAAATTCCAAATGATCTATAGTAAATATAACCATGATTAATAATATTATATTGAATTTATATTTAGTCTTAGACTGATGTCAGGATTGAGTAGTCAGGAAAAAATTTTGGGAAATTTTTTTTAGCACTAGAGTGAGATTAAAGTAAGACTTCCTTGAATTCTATTAAAAAATAACAAGAGCGTTGGGATCAGGGATAATCTATATGAATAATGGTAGTCTTACGAACATATTACAATTAGGATTAAATGATTGAGCACTAGTTAGGACAATTTTTATTTCAAAAATATTTATTTCATTTGACTGAGCAACTTATGACCTATACAGTGAATTTAGAGTTAAGCATCTTTGAAATCTATGTGGAAAACTAGTGTGATAGTTTGAATTTTTATGGTTAGTGGATAGCCTTAGATTTTGCTTCCATTTAATATTGAGCTTTTGGCAATGATTAGGCTTAAGCTTCTATTAAAGTCTAAACAAAAACTCACAGAAGAGTGAAGCTGAAGCTGAAAAGTTTAGTGACTAAGATGAGAAAAAGCTGCTCAAGTGTCAATTTAATTCAATCCAGCTGAAAGAAGATGCTCTTGTAAGATGCTTTTATGGACAAATAAAACAGTACACTACTGAACTCCTTTTCCTACTAAACATGACTCCTTTTCCTTGCTGTTTCTTATACAGAGATTTTCCTTTCTAAACATCGGCACCAAGTCTTTACTTTCCTATACTATACATTTCCCTTTCATCCATGTTTGTTGAATATAGCCAAGTTTTAAATGATTGTAAAATCTTTCTACACAGATTATTTCCTCCTTTATTTGACCTCTCTCCCACCACCTGCTCTCCATAAACTCTCTGGTAAGAGGGAGTGGTTAAAACAGGCCCAAGTCATAAAAAGGTAATCCTGAGTCACAATCATTTCCTGGTCAAGAAAAGGACAGGCTGACTGTCTCACATAGAGAATTATTCCAGTAACTCTTGAGTTGGGTCATGTCAAAATCCAATCAAATTAAAAGTTCAGGTTTCAGCAAGATTTACTTACCAACTTCATCCACTGCTAGCATCATTTTTTCCAGTTCCTCTGGACAAATGTCAGGGCAATGTGTAAAACCAAAGTAGATTAAAACCCACTGGCCCAGATAATCACGATCTGATTTCGGTTGTCCATGATGATCAACAAGTGAGAAAGGGCCTCCTAACAAAGGCTTTCCGATGGATCGGATACTCTCTCTCTCCAATGCTAAAATTTGATCACAAATTTAGATTATTTGCCTGGAGCTTTGACAGAAGAAAATCTTAAGATTTCAACACAAATTCCTACACGTACATTCCTAATTCTTCATCTTTTCTTTTCCTATCTGAGAGACAATTTAAAATGTGTCTCTTCTTAGAACCTGTTTGGGTTTGTTTTTGTTTTATCTATCTTGGCGGTAAAAGCTTCCAGCATCTTTCAAAATCTCTGCAGAAAATGATTTAAGATCACTTGTATTCTGACTTGTTGGGTTTACATTCAGGGGCTTTAAGTAAGATAGCTCCTGAAAGCATTTCAATAAATGCTTGTACATTTACTGTTTCAGCTGCTTTAGTGATTTTTGAAGCAACCATTATAGCACCCCAATTTTACACCATAGCAGAGATTTTATCGCTTAGTATAATTTGGACAAGGATTTTTTTTTAAAATATTTACGATACCTATACACGCGTAAATCAATTTAAGATAAGGACAATAAGCAGAAGTAAAAAACCATGACACATGTTTAGGCATATCTCAGGGTAGTAAAAAACAATTATAATTATCAAAAATGTAGACTTATTTGTACCACTCCTTCATGTGCTTGGATCACAACTCCCAGAATTCCTAGCCAAACCCAACACATCTGGAAACCACCAGTTTAGAAAAAATCAAAACTACCGAAGAGCCACTATTGGCTATATATGCAATTCTTTCCATAACCCATTTCTACAAGGCAATAATTTAAAAAAAAACAATAGAATGACTGCAAATAATACCCACCTGCTTTTTTCTCTTTCTTCAAATATTTCAGTACTCCTAGCAACCCTCCTCCAATCACAGCCGTGACTGCTAAACTTTTCCAAGTTACTGGCTACTGGGAAAGAAGAGAACACGAAACGTTCATCAATAAATGCTTTCGCGCCAACCCGAGCCCATTTTTCATATGAGCCCTAATCGTGTGACGTCTCGTGGTCTATCCTTACTTCTCCCCGCGCTTTTAAATTTCTCCCCTATTCCGGGCTGAACCAGTTTATTTTCAGCCTGTATGAGGACAATCAAAGGCAAGATGAGGAAAGGAGGCGGAGGGGCCCCCTTAAGCCCAACGATTCACATCACATGGACGAGGACTCCGCAACTTTGAGCAAGTTAAGAGCCTTGGTGGCGCAGCAGACTAAAGTGCTGTTAAGTAGCACCAGCTGCCTGCAATTACTGCAAGTTCAAATCTCACCAGGCTCAAGGTTGACTCAGCCTTCCATCCTTTCGAGGTAGGTAAAATGAGGACCTGGTTTGTGGGGGCAATAAACTGACTTGGTATAAAAAAGAACGTCGCTTGGGGGGGGGCGAAAGCCCTACTAAGCAGGTATATACAAAAGTATGAAGGCTATTGCTTAACGCATTGTAAGCCACCCTGAGTCTCCGGAGAAGGGCGGCATATAATTCGAACCAATAAATAAATAAATAAGTTCAGCCGGAGGCGATTCGGCCAAGTGTCATTTTTCCAGCTTCGCAGACAGATCCGCGATCCCGACCGAAGCGCCCTCTTCGCCCAAGAAGGTGAGGCCAATTAACAATGTATAGCGCGGAACATATGAAGAACGGTTCGGTTGCATATTTGGGTACTCTAGAGAAAAGGACAACTAAGGATGACCTGATAGCAGTATTCCAGTATTTGAGAGGTTGCCACAAAGAGGAAGCGGTCAACTTATTTTTCAAAACACCAGAGGGCAGGACAAGAAACAATGGATGGAAACTAACCAAGGAAAGATGCAACCTGGAATTAAGGAGAAACTTCTTAACAGTGAGGACAATTAACCAGTGGAACAGCTTTGCCTTCAGACATTGTAGTGCTTCATCACTAAAGGTTTTTAAGAGGAGACTGGGCAGCAATTTGTATACAATAGTATAGGATCTCCTGCTTGAGGTAGAACTAAAAGACCTCCAAGGTCCCTTCCAGCTCTATTCTGATTAAGATTTGCGCGCAAAGGCGCCCAAGCGAAGGCCTCTCCCCGGCGCCCAGCCATCGGCTTCTCCCACCCTGAGTTCTACAGCCGGAATGCCTCACCCCAGGTTTCTTGAAGCCCTTTCGCCTGCTCGTGGGTGGGGTGACAAGGGACCGAACAGGACCGCAGCGCCGGAAGCAACACGGTGGAAACGCTGGATGTTTGCAAAGGGCGAGCGAGGCCAAGCGAACCCGCATCGCTCCTGCCATCCTCCCTTCCCGGACTCAACAAAACAGCACGCCCGGCATGAATTTCCGGGACAGACCGGCGTCCTGGCCCTGCATTGGCTTCAAGGGTGTCACATGGCGTCCCGTACACTCCGAGGGCCGCAAGAGGCGCTTGTGTTTCCTTTTAGGCTGCCTACGGTTTGCACGAAGCGGCTCCCTACGAAATTCAGTCCTTGTCGATGTACTTACATGCTGCTTCTCGTTCGCCTGTCTAATCGAAATCACAATAGACGGATTTAAAGGCGTTAAGGCAGCTTTGGAAAGGAGAGAGGTATTATCAGGTATTATCGAGGCTTTTTTTTATTGTTCTTCTTTTTCTCTTAAGAGGGATGGAGATCTTCTCTTTCTAACTTCTTTTGAATAGTAGTCATAACACTGGTAAAAGAAAGTTGGAGGAATCCCAACTTTTCATTTTTCCTTCTGTTTGAAAACAAGTGGATTACAAGATTCAAGCGTTGTCATTTTGGAAAAAGTCCATCTTTTCCACTTAAAACAAGCGTAGGGGGGAAAAAAAACCCTGCAAGTACATCCATTGCCAACCTGCCAAGCATTGATTTCGGGTGGAAACAAATTAAAGCGAGTTTAAGCCCAGCTTCCAGCTTTTCTCGATTCCCATGCAATTTACCAATTGTCCACTTCTGACCGGGAAGAAAGAGAGAGAGGAGATAATAGGATAGGAAAGAATCGGAGACGATCTCTTTGCAGCACCTAAGAGTAGCTCCCGCAACGCCGCGCAGAGTTTACAGTTATAGCTCTATGGCGAAAGAAAGGAAATGAAATCACTTCCTTCGGCTTTTTTTAATGCCTTTTTTTTAAAACTGAGGGAAAAAAACCCACCCTGAAACGTCAAGCAACGCTTGTATCCAAAGTAACCATACCTAGGTTCAAATGCAAGACTAACAGAAACATATGTGCGGGTGCCTAACTGGAAATCTTCAGATGGAAAATGTAAGTAATCTAGCACTTTTGACCCAGAGGGTTTTCCTACTCTATTGCAGAAAAGGAAAAGAGGAAAACAGAACAAAAGTTCGTTAGTTAACGGCACACAAAAGACTTCCCCAAATCTAGGCTTGGATCTGTTTGAAGAAACATGCAACCTGGTATTTCCCAGGATTCTTACAATTGCCACAATCCTCAAGGCTATGCTTGTCTGGAGATTATGGAAACATCTATATACCTAAAGGTTTATTATCATAATGGTCATACAGTCAGCCATATGTTCGTACTGAATTTGGCATTTTTTTACCCACCTGTCAATCTGGTCTACCAAGGACCTGGGATAGGCAGATGTTGTTGTCCATGGCAAAGCTGGCTGGGGAATTCTGGGAGTTGAAGTCCGCCAAGCTTAAAGTTGCCAAGGTTGGAGACCCTTGGTTTATGGTACTATATTGGAAGCCATAACATGAGAGTATGCAATCATGTTAGTTATAAGTTATAACCAGGAGCCTGGATAGCTCAGCAGACTAATGCATTGTAATTTAACTCCAGCTGTCTGCAATTAGTAAGTTCGAATCTTGCCAGGCTCAAGGTTGACTCAGCCTTCCATCCTTTCTCAGGTAGGTAAATTGAGGGCCCAGTTTGTAGGGGCAATAAGCTGACTTTGTAAAAATATACAAAAGTATGAAGGCTATTGCTTAACGCATTGTAAGCCGCCCTGAGTCTCCGGAGAAGGGTGGCATATAAATCAAATTAAAAAAAAAAAGTTATTAGCTATCCCAGGCTTTGATAATGAAGACTGCATACATGTGTATTTACTTCCGGTAGAAGTACAATTATGTTCAGTTACTAGTGATTCATGAATATATCTATGCTATGAATATATCCATGGCAATACTACTTTGCTATTGTCTTCTTCGACAATAATGTACAGTATACATTGCTTTTGGTTTTCCAGACTAACCCAAGGCTTTGTTGTTTTCCAGAGCTCCCATCTTAGTACTAATCTACTTTTAAAAAAAAAAACAACTACAGATAGTCTTCTGTTTATGACTATTGGTTTAGTGACCATTCAAAATTACGATGACGTTGAAAAGAACTGATTTTGATTGCTCTTCACCCTTATGATTATCAAAACATCCCTGCGATCATGTGATCAAAATTTGGCCACTTGGCAACTAGCATGTACTTAAAACAGTTGCAGTGTCCCAAGGTCACATGGTTGCCATTTGTGACCTTCCCAGACACCTTCCAACCAGCAAAATCAATGAGGGAAGCCACATTTCTTTCTTTTTTTAATTAGTTTATAATATAAAATACAAAAACTAAAATAATTGGAAAAATAGGGGAGGAAAAAGGGAAGGGAAAAGTGTAGAAAAGAAGGGGAAAAGAAAGAAAAAGCATTGACTTCTGACTCCCTTTGATGCAGTAGAATCTATATAAATAAAAATGTAAATGTCCGTTTGTACATAACCACACCTCTCCGAAAGTTCTTCACCGATTGCTTTCAAATTTTGACACAACGTTGCATTCGACTACGGGCATATTTTTATATACCTATATTATATACATGTCACATCTGTGACAGGCAAAAACATGAAAAACATTGGAAAACATTGAAAGACATTGACAAACATTGAAAAACAGCGCTATCTGCTGGACGTAAAACCAACATGGCAGCCTCCCAGCCCTGATTATGCTCAACAGATTTCTGCTCCTTATATTTACTCTCCATATTGCTTCCAAGAAACTGCGCATTTGGAAGACAGAGACGCCCGAAGGCCATATCCTGCCACCAGGCTCGGCAGGTAGGCAGCCGGCTCCCTGCCGGGAAGCCTTCGCAGGCTGGGGCTGGGCGGGACCCGCCCAAGTCTGGCTCTGACTTCCCCCTCCCCCCATGAACTAGCCTCGCCCGCCGCTGCTGCCCATCCCCCTCGCCAGCCGCTCTCGGGGCTCCCACCAAAGAACACCTGGCAACGAGGCTGCCTGGGTCCGCCGAGCGGGAACCCTCTGTCCCTCACCTGGCCCGGATCGCATCTGGCCCAGCGCTACTACGGGCCCCGAGGTCAGAAAGACCAGCCACTAACCGGCGCTTTGCGAATCCGGTCGGTGAGCGGGAGATGGAAGCAACTGGAGCCTCAGGGTCGCCTTTGACCAGCACCGCCTTTGATTCCCAGGTGGATGCTCTGGCAGTTCACGGAGCCTACAAGAAAATTCCAGCCTCTAGCAGAAAAGGGGCTCTGGGGAGGCTTCGGGGGCGGAAATGGGCAGGAGGGAGGGTGGCCGGCCCTCCTTCATTTCGCCTGGAAGAGCGGGGGATTTAATCATTCTCCTGTCCTTGGCAGGCGGGGGAGGAGAACTGCGCAGCAGGGGTCCAGTGGGGTGTGCGTGGCTCCTGGCTTTGCCACTTTCTTCCTTCAAGCAGGAAGCCCCAAACCAGCCTCAAACCCCCGCCGCACCCCCTCCCTCCCTCCCTTCCCTTCCCTGCTATGCATCTCCCCGTCGAGCCCCCAGAGAACATCTGTGTAGGGAGGACGGAGGGGCCTCCCAAGTTTCTGCTGTGGTGTGGAGAGCTGCAAAGACCTGGCCTGAAAAGGTAAGGGCGATGGCGGGGGATGCAGAAGAGACCGGGCCAGAGACAGAGAGAAATACAGAGAGACGGGAGGGGGGGGGAGAGAGACACACACAGAGATACAGAGAGAGAGGATGGGAGAGAGAGAGACAGAGAGATACAGAGAGAGAGGGTGGGAGAGAGAGAGACATAGAGAGATACAGACGGGGGGAAAGAGAGAGACATAGAGAGATACAGACGGGGGGGAGAGAGAGACATAGATGGGGGAGAGAGAGAGGGAGGTTTTTTAGCAACCAGTTCTCTGCCCTAATCACCAGCTGGGTAGGCATGGCTCGGGGGCTGTCATGTGACTAATGAAAGTGAGTGACGTCGAGTTGGCCACAACCACCAAATGTTCGTGGAGAGTTTGGAACTTCAGCCTCGTTCTTTTAGCCTAGCGGAAGCACCAGACTGGGCCACAGCAGTGTGTGGCCGGGTACAGCTAGTAAGATAATAATATCAAGAGTCCAGCTTTTTACTTTGAAATAATATTATAAACTAGCCATTTCTGTATCAACAAATCTATCTAATCAGTAAAACCCAAAATCAATATTTCATTTTTTTCCCACCTCAGCTTGCTTCCAACAAGCAAAAAACAAAACAAAAAAAAGCCATATTTCTTAATGATTGCATGATTCACTTAAAGACAGCAAAAATGTCGTAAAATCAGGCATGACTCACTAAACTATCTGTAGTACTGCTTCTTGGCTTGGCCATGTACTAATAGTGACAGTGTTGTGTTCTTAATAGGCTTATGTAGACTTCTGCTGAATATGGTTTTCCTAGTCTAAACTACTGGTTTGACAGAATACAAATTGATAAGATTGCAAGCAGTTTTCTTATATAAATCTGGGAGAAAAAGAACTGTATATCAATGCAGTTTTAATTTGTGCCGTTTCAAATATATTCTATCTTCATGAAATACGATTTTCTGAAAAGATCATCAGGTCCATCAAAAGCCGTAAAGGAGTCCTACAGACTTGCATGTTACCTCAGCAGATTTACCATCCAAACAATTCATCTGTTTTTTTCTTCCTTCTCTTAGTTCTAAGCAAGACTTTTTTGCAAAATGGATGCAGGATCTACAAGAACAACATCTGAAGCCCTCTTCTCCTTTGGAATCATAGCAGACATCCAATATGCTGATATAGAGGATGGTTATGATTTCCTGGGATTCAATAGGAGATATTATAAGCGTAGCCTAAACTGTCTCCAGAAGGCAATTGAAGATTGGAATCGAACTGAGGTTCAGTTTGTAATACAGCTTGGAGACATCATTGATGGCTTCAATGCCCAACATAAGACATCAGAGAAAGCACTGCAACAAGTTATGAAGGAATTTAAGAAACTC